>NC_074677.1:54833012-55133012 GCF_029448725.1 Salvelinus fontinalis | reverse complement strand
CCGTTTGTGACCAAGCTTTAACTTCCTGACTGATGTCTTGAGATTTTGCTTCAATATATCCACATAATTTTGCTTCCTCATGATGCCATCTATTTTGTGAAGTGCACCAGTCCCTCCTGCAGCAAAGCACCCCCACAACATGATGCTGCCACTCCCATGCTTCATGGTTGGGATGGTGTTCTTCAGTTTGCAAGCCTCCCCCTTTTTCCCTCCAAACATAACGATGGTCATTATGGCCAAACAGTTCTATTTTTGTTTCATCAGACCAGAGGACATTACTCCAAAATGTACGATCTTTGTCCCCATGTGCAGTTTCAAACCATAGTCTGGCTTTTTTATGCCGGTTTTGGATAAGTGGCTTCTTCCTTGCTGTGCGGCCTTTCAGGTTTTATCGATATAGGACTTGTTTTACTGTGGATATAGATACTTTTGTACCTATTTCCTCCAGAATCTTCACAAGGTCCTTTGCTGTTGTTCTGGGATTGATTTGCACTTTTCGCACCAAAGTAAGTTCATCTCTAGGAGACAGAACGTGTCTCCTTCCTGAGCGGTATGACGACCGCGTGGTCCCATGGTGTTTATACTTGCATACTATTGTTTGTACAGATTAATGTGGTACCTTCAGGCGTTTGGAAATTGCTCCCAAAGATGAACCAGACTTGTGGAGGTCTACAATTTTTTGCTGAGGTCTTGGCTGATTTCTTTTGATTTTCCCATGATGTCAAGTAAAGAGGCACTGAAGCTTCTAAAGCCATGACATCATTTTCTGGAATTTTCCAAGCTGTTTAAAGGCACAGTCAACTTAGTGTATGTAAACTTCTGTCCCACTGGAATTGTGATCCAGTGAATTATAAGTGAAATAATCTGTCTGTAAACTATTGTTAGAAAAATTACTTGTGTCATGCACAAAGTAGATGTCCTAACCGACTTGCCAAAACTATAGTTTGTTAACAAGAAATTTGTGGAGTGGTTGAAAAATGTGTGGTTGACAAATGTGGTTGAAAAACGAGTTTTAATGACACCAACCTAAGTGAAAGTAAACTTCCGACTTCAACTGTACGTTTACTATCTGGGTGAACTATCCCTTGGATCATTTATACATGACTCTTATTTATTTACTGACATAGCTTATTGTTCAAATATGAATGAGTGAACTTTCTGTTCTCCTCTGTGTGTTAATTCTTCATGACTGATTACTTTCACACACAAACACTGCTGTCCCCTCAAAAATCTATTGGCCTCCAGTCTGTTGCTGGCATCTGCTAACCACTACCCTCTTCTGCATTTTTTTGCCATCCTTTCCATCGCTCACAATGCCCCTTTCTTGTTGGAGTTCCTCACTATTCAAACTAAGAGTGGCTCTCAGAATCTGGCTAAATGCTACCATTGATTCCCGAAACGTCAAGTTGTGTGTCTTTTCTCTCATCTCTCATTCTTGTCTCCTCTACTGGAGCCAGTATAGCATGCCGCCACAGCCTCAGCAGCCTCCGCACAGTCATGGGAAGAAAACGGATTAATGAGTGGAAACCATAGCAACACTTCCACAGTGCTGCTACCATGACACTGGCTCCAGGCGTCCTTTTACATAATCTATGTTCAGAACAAGATAGTAGAAACTCAATGATCTACTGCATTCCTCCCATCGCAGACCTAGCAGTTCAGCCGTAGCCGGTGGGTGAATCTATTCAAACGATGTAAGAGCAATTAGAATATGTAAAGATCAGCACAAATATACAAGCATTTGAGTCAAATATACAAGCACAACACCCAACATGACAGGTTTCTCCTGCTGCTGAAATGAAGTGAATCCTCAAAGAACTGTATGGAGTCCATCAAAGTCATGACACCTGTCGAAAACTGCCGAAGTCATGACACCATAAGCCTCCTCCATTGCTTAAAAAAATGACAAGGTGCAAACTGTCACCGCAATTAAGAACACATTTTATGGCCTACCCTTTGTCATCCCAAATCAGTCAAGATTGCCAAACTACCATTTGAGTTGACAAATAAAACAAGGCAACCAAGAATTGTCTGTCAATCATACAAGGTCATAGACTACCAAGGCCAACCAAAATGTGTTGCATATCAGCTCTGAGGCCCCCTTCCTATTTCTTTCCTACAAGCTGTTTGAGCCCTTGGTTGCAGAAATGTGCCTCTTTTAATAAGAAATATGCCCAAATATGGGGGTGACATTTCGGACTAGTGATACTGCTGTTAATGAAGATGTCTGTTGATAATAATACCTGCCATTTAGCAGACACTTTTATCCAACGCAACGTACAGTCATGCATGCATACATTTTACGTATGGGTGGTCCCGGGATTTGAACCCACTAACCTGGCGTTAACAAGTGGTCTACCAACTGAGCTACAAAGGAGACCAATCATCTCAGAACACTTGGACTTCTCATCTCATAGGATATACAGTATGCTTTATTTAAATAGTGCATTTGGGTAACACTTGTGCATCAGTTACACCTGTGTAATTAGCAGGTTGACATTTTGGGGGGCTGAATCACGTTCTGTAGCAATTCGTTACTGTAGTATTCACGTTGTTTCACAGTAACCTAGTCTAGTAAGCCTAATTTCTTTGTAACTTCATAGTAATTGATGAGCAGATATGTGACCGAACCTGCAGCCTCATGCAGGTACAGAATGCTTTCCCCCAAAATATCCATATGACTTAATCAGTAGTCATCCTTCATTGGACATCTGACTGACTAAAAATAATGACATCAGTGATTTCTTGCAGTTGGACTGATGATTACGTCATACATCCTGCCATTGCTGCTTCTGCACAAGCATGTGATTAGTAACGCAAAGGGAACAGAACAGGTGTTCGCTACAAGCATAGGCACGGGGCTACAGCAGTTAACCAGTGTTCAAGTACAGCTGGAAATGGGATAATCGTGAATGTGAAGAGGAAAAGCAATATATTGATTAGAATTGGCCAGGATACGCGTGTCTTGTTAGCATTTCGAGTGGTGAGAGCGTCAATCTATGCCACTAATTCCAAGGCACAATATCTGTCACGCAAACATATATTTTTCTTTCTCATGCAAGCGTTTCTTATATTGTAAGATTATAATAAATAGAGCCGGTGTCACCCGCATCCCCTCTCTTCTTGTTAAGATTTTTTCCCCCACACAAACACATTATATAATTGGAAATAGTTATTGTGCCATGTATAATAATGATGTCTTATCCTAGCGATCTAAGAACGGTAAAATGGTACCTAAATCTACTTACCACTGGTTGTTTATCTTTCCCTTTACTTTTTTTTTTTTTTAAACCTCCTCTCGTTGCCTGTATTATTTGGCAGCTATTTAGACATCACGCGTGGAATAGATCTCTAGGTCAAATGCGTTACTGCGCGCTACCATCACTACCGATGAATTATCGAAGTCAATGGAATGGACGACGATGCTGAAATCTGGATTCCCTTATGTCTGCATGTGTGTTTCCTTGGCAGCGTCGGCTTTCCTCCGCGACCGCGGAACGCGAACGCTCTGCAGCAGCGAAACCACGACGCATGCGTACATGGGCTCATACGGACCACCACCCCGTGTTTCAAGGATGCCACAGAACCGAAAAAAACTATTGAATACGCAAAAATGACATACATGCTTTATCTGTCAAACAGCAAAGAGCAGACCGCATAGTATAACGGCATACCGTAGCTGTGACAATATGGCTTCATCCAATATGCACAGGCCAGGCTATGTGATAATCGCATGTTCCATGCATCAGGGTGGGGGGCAGTACTAGTATGCTATGCTGTGGAATCTGTGGGAAAGGGGAATACAAGGGACTCTTATTGTCCAGGGTGAGAAGTGCGTGTGTGAGTGTGTGTGTGTTTGTTTGTGTAGGACAGCCTATTAAAGTGGAAAGATGCCTATTCATGCATAGCTTGGTGCGGAATTAACCAGAAGCTTGGATGAGCATTCATTCTTTCTCTTGCATTCACTCTACATCTCACCCACTAATGACAATGCAAAAGGGTCAAAAGTCACAAATATATATGTATATCAACAATGGCTCTTACAGTTGTACCTTTACAGTTCTTTATATTGGCAATAGGATGATACTTGGTATTGCAATATACCGCATCTAAGAGGCTGAAAGGAAATTTGTACAATTAAATCTTTAAGCAAAAGTATTCTGATGAAAGGATAGGGGGGTTTCAACAAGGTTTATTCTTGATATCTAATGCTAATGAGGTGACCTTTGAAATGTTTTAAATCTTTGTTGCTGCACGCATAACATGGTTTCTAGTAAAGGGCAAACCAACCATATACCCAAGACTAATGATGGAAATTGGAAGACCATACCGATTCAAACATTGTATATCTGAAATCCTCTACAATAATAGCATGCGCATGATCATTTACATTGAGTCAGTGCCTGACAATCGTCTGATAAGAACTTGATCACAAAATAAGAAAATAACATGGGCCCATCCCTAACCTCGAATGGATTGGTAATCTTCGTGAATCCTGTAACAGTAACCTCATTATGTATATTACATGTTAGAACTGCGGACAAAGACAACACAGATGATAGCATATTAATCGGTCAGGAGAAATGTACCGAAATAGTAACAGTCCTCTGGGAATGAGGAGTGAAACATATCCGTGACCAATGGGACATACGTTTCCCCTTCAACTGTCACTTGGATCCATCAGACGGGCAGAAATAGAAGATCTTCTGGTGAGAAATGAAATGTTAGTGTGCTGTATTCTATGTTCCCACATGGTGGCACTGTGGCTCTATGATTAGAGAGATACATCAGGTGGTTTTCCTGTAATGCCATCTGTGACCTCTCACAGCCCTGCCAATGAGAGATGCAAACAGCAGCGCAGTTAACAGACATTTCACTACAAAGACCACACTGAGCATGCACTTATTACGCACTAAATGTAATGCAAATATTAAAGTTTGACACGGTACAGTATCAATGTCTTTAGTCACATTGTGCAGCATTGTAGATTATTACATATCTCATATTTATTTACATGTTCGGGCAGGGAGACGTTGAGTACGTCTCCTGTGTTTGAACAGGGAGCGGAGGTGGGAATATCCAAGCAGTGACATGAGGCAACAGCTTTGTCACCACAATGTTCTGTATGTAGAGAGAGAGAGAGCCTGGAGTCCAGCTAGCTAGTTCAGACACAGCTGACATGCTCAGCGGGGGTGGGGCAGACACTGACCAACTTCCCTAACATCCCAGGACATTTTCCCACTCTCTCCAACCTCATTCGGCCTTTAACGCCCCCATTATTCCCATTGTGGCTGCTACAGTTACAGCCGTTGGCATCTTTCCCGCAGAGAATAGGGGTGACGGTATAAACAGGAAAGACAGGGTTGGCTGGGGTTCTCTTGGCTGGCGGGCTGTGGTAGATACACCGCAGGTAGTGGTGGAAGGCCTGTCTGTAAGTCCTGTTGAATAGAGTGTAGACCAGTGGGTTCACACCAGAGGAGGCATATCCCACCCAAACGAAGACCTTTAGGAGCACTGCCAACACCGGCTTATTGCACAGGCTTATTACCGAGTCCTCACACAACACGCTCAGCACGTTGGTGATGAAGAACGGACACCACATCGTCAGGAAGAGGAAAAACACCACACCAAGGACCTTGGAGGCTCTCCTCTCATTTTTGAGTGATTGAGCCACGCCAGGTTTCCCGCCAGGTCCCCCTGGCTCCTGCCTCCCTGCTGGAGAGACAGGCCGCGAGGAGGTTGGAGAGACGGAAATATTGGAGGCTGCAACAGCTGGCAAGGCCTCGGTACTAGGGTCCTGTTTGAGGAGGCTAAGACTGTCCCCTGCGGGGAGCCTTGGGGTGATGCCGAGTAAGGTAGGCCGGTCGATCGAAGCCATGCCTCCGTGCAGGTAATCAGAGGCTTGGCACTGCAGCACGCGCATGGTCAAACAGTAGCTGACCACCATGACGACCAGAGGGACGAAGAAGGCAACGAAGGAGCCCACCAGGACGAAGCTGTGCTCGTTCAGTACACAGATCCCATTGACAAACACCTTCCCCTCGTCATACAGGCCAATCACAGGGATGGGCATGGAGATCACTGTCAGAGAGAGAGAGAGAGAGAGAGAGAGAGAGAGAGAGAGAGAGAGAGAGAGAGAGAGAGAGAGAGAGAGAGAGAGAGATGGACGGGACAGGACAATGAATATCATATTTAAACCAATGCACAAACACAGCTCCATCTATCTCAAAACGTCATGTTATTAAATTAGAGAAGGGGGGAGATCATAGTGATTCATATTAACCACCAGAGGCTTTCAAAAAAGGACACGAGGGCGGAGAAAATAGTTTGGACTTTTTTGTTGTTGATGAAGTCGACAGGCTCACAGGTTGCCTGGCTATCCGATTTCCGCAAAACCAAGAAGCCTTGAGCCGTGGAGACCATGATAGCCTGTCCCGTCGGCAACCATTTAGAGCATCTCTCAGGGTGAAGATGCCATAAGGCTCCCCTTGAGAGCCCCAGGAGAGGTGAGAGAAAAGTATTCCTTCTTGACAGACAGTAGCGAAAGACAAATAAGGTTTCAAAGTAACTCACTATCTCTCTAGACGCACGATCTCTCGCACGCAGACAACACCGTGGGAGCAAATGATTGAGATCTGTTGTTTTTTCTCTTCTATGTCCAGTAGCTACGTCAGCAGGAACTCACCTATGGAGATGCTCCAGACGAGGGCGATCTTAGCCTTGGCCTTGGAGAGGGAGTTGGAGCGGCTGTGTTTGATGGGGTTACAGATGCCCACATAGCGGTCCAGTGAAATGGTGCACAGGTGCATGATGGATGCTGTGGAGAACAGCACGTCTAGGTAGATCCAGATGGGACAAAGGGGTCTGGGGAAGGGCCACAGGTAGTCTGAAGAATGGACAGGCACAGTTCACCAAGAATTACTGACATTTCATTATCAAATAGGAACACTTGCTTTGTGACCATGCAAACAAATCCAAAGTCATTTTTCAGTCTCTTACAGTATATCATCAAATAGACTGCTATGATGTTACTTGACACCTGATCAAAGCCTTTAACGCTTTGATCACACCGACAGCGTCATTGCATTTTGGTACACCAGAACTGCATTAATTTCCAACGAAACTCTGCGTTCGCCTTGCAGCATTGCGTTGCAGAGGCAGTTGCAGTTGCAGTGTGTTCTGTGTGGTGCGTACGTTGGATTTATTGAACGTATTCGTCGAACTGTATGCGTTGACATCTTGACAGAAACTGTAGCAGAAGGTGAATATTGAACTTTTGTTGCGTACATATCCAGATGATGCTGCGTACTATTTTGCGTACAATGATGCTGCGTACTAAGGACACCGTCGGTGTGATCGAAGCGTTAGCCTTCATGCCATGAAAGTAAGAGGGGAGAGTTTCTCTTGCTGTTGCCCAGTTGCACAAACTCATTTGATCTCAAATAAACAAATTATTTAAAGCCGCTCAGAGTAATAGGGCTTACTGAAATAAGGAAATTGTATGGGAACTGGGAGGGGATAATCTCACATTGGAGTGTCAGGGGTCCCAATTCATACCTGAAATGGAATTTTCACATGTGAAATAGCTATTTTCACATGTTGAGCTTAAATGTATTTGCAGTTTCATATATGACATTTGCGATTACTATGTTAAAATTTTTCCCATGCTGAATTGCATTTTTAAATGTGAAAAACAGTCACATGTGAAAATCACATTTGCAATTCCACGTTGTGAAAGTTTTTCACATACGCAACTGCATTTTTTTTTGTCACGCGTGAACTTGCAATTCCACATGTGAAAGTGAAAATCTAATTTGCACTTTCACATGTCAGAAAACTCCACATTTGCTCCAATATTTGTAAACAAACTCAATTTAAAAACATGGTTAATGCTATAATTGGGATATAAATGGTGAGTCCTTGCATCCATAGCGTAGTCTATGGATTTAAAAGTGGTTGCATTTCTCCAGCCTTGTCCCTCAGCTTTTTACTGTGGCGCGGTGTACTATTTTGGTTCTTAATTGTAAATGTTTCAATGATGTATTCCCGCTTAGAACACATTTAACAGAGTAATGGTGTTATTGTATGATGCAATCCCCTAGTGAGTGAATTACCTTTGTGACATTAATATCAAGCAAAACTTCTGAAATCGAGAAAACAATTCTTAGTGTTGCAAACGAAAATAATGATATTGAAAGCAAAAAACATAAACCCAAAAGTATTGATAGCAAAACAAAATATTGCAAATAAATAATTGTTAAGTGCAAGAGCAAATAAATTGTAAATGGATGCAAAAAAATAGTTTTCTGCGAAACCTTTTTTATGATAACACAATTAAATAAAACGCATCCATAATTCCTGCATTTTCCCCTATATTTGTTTATGTTACCCTGGCCTTTAATTTCACTGACTTTTTTCTAGTTGCAACTGCGGGTTTGCCTCTGAAGTTAAGCAGGGTCGGTCCCTGGATGGGAATTTTTATAAAATTAAAGCTCATTTACTGCATTTCTACACAATTAAAAAAATGCAATTTGGAGCACAGCAAAAACAAGCCAAATTGACTCCAGCCATTATCACCTTGTTGCCGTAGCTTCATTCACCTCGGTCAATAGGGGACTTAACATTCTACAAACACGTCATACAAGAATTAGCTGCTACACACTACCTCAGCACCGGGATTAAAACTAGTTTAGTTCATGTCAAATCAAACAGCAGCTAACTAGGCTAAGCTAATCTACTACAGCCATCTTTACCTCTGCACTTTAAAAAAAAAAGCTGCGCTGTTCCCAGCAGCTGCGTTTACGTGCTCTCCATAAAGCCAGCCAGCCATACAAACAGCGTTCCATCCCTGGTCGGCCTGAGTACCGCTAAACTGCATTTGCCATTGAATCAGGATTGGAATCATTTTAGTAGCCTTTTTAAAAATTGAAGGTGTTGAGCTAGGGCATGGCGACTGCCATACCCTGCCATACCCAACTGACACCCCTGCCTCACAGTAAAGCCTTTTATCCCTTGCTGCTTTCAAGAGATCATTATCCAGAGGGCAAACAAACACTGCTTTGCAATTCTAAAAGAGTTCAACCTGCCACCTACCATAGAGAATGTTAATCAGTGAGACTGGCATGACGAGAAAGCCCACGAGCATGTCTGCCACAGCCAGGGAGCGCAGGAAGAAGCTGGTGGCATTCTGCAGCTTCCTCTCCAGAGACACAGCTAGGATGAGAAGGATGTTGCCCGCCACAGTGAAGAAGATGACCAGTAAAATGAGCAGAGCGGGCCAGTTCTTCTCCTTGTCAGGTGTCTCCGGTCTGGAGTCAGACTGATTCCATTCCACGGGGAAACTCAGATTAAAGAGAACGGTAGTGCTCTCTGGCAGAGTCATCCTGTCACTGGGCGAGGCTAGGGTGGAGCCAGCCTGGACCCTCCAAGCAGGTTTGCTGGTGTGCTCAGCCATCACCTGTGTTCCAAGGCACCACTATGGAGCCCAACAAATGTTTAACTTCCTGCGATGTCAATGATCGACTGAAGGTTAAGTTCTTCGTGTCCTTGGATGTTATTTATTATGATTATTTTAAACCAAATCTGCAAAAGAAACCGAAACAGTTCTGAGTTAGTCACGTTTCTGGAAACACATTTCAATGTTTTCCCCCAGGGCAATACCAATATACTATTTTATTTCTTGAAATGACATATTAATAGAAATGAATTTGCATGTGCATATCATACAAAGGACAGCTTGAGAGCAGACAGCAATAGGGGTAATTCTCTAATTGCTCTGGTTTAAATCCACTGTTCCTGACAGATGGGCTGGATGCTCTGGGCTCTCTACTGGTGCCAACGAGGATGTGCAGGGAGTGACCATGGGACATGGATCCGGTTCTGATCCACTGAGTCAAGGAACAGCAGGACCGCTACAGAAATCATGCCTAGAATTTCTAAGCAAACAGCTGGAGGCAGGGCTTTCTCCTATTGAGCTCCATTTCTATGGAATGGTCGGGTTATTCAGGTGAGAGACGCAGACTCGGTCTCGACCTTTAAGTCTTTACTGAAGACCCATTTATTCAGTAGGTCCTATGATTAAGTGTAGTCTAGCCCAGGCGGGCGAGGGTGATCGCAAAGGCACTGGAGCAACGAACCTCCCTTGCTGTCTATGCCTGGCCTGCTCCCCTCTCTCCACTGGAATTCTCTGCCTCTGACCCTATTACGGGGGCTGGCTTACTGGTGCTCTTCCATGCCGTCCCTAGGAGGGGTGCGTCACTTGAGTGGGTTGAGTCACAGACGTGATCTTCCTGTCCAGTTTTGTGCCCCCTCGGACTTGTGCGGTGGAGGAGACCTTTGTGGGCTATACTCAGCCTTGTCTCGGGGTAGTAAGTTGGTGGTCTGTTGATATCCCTCTAGTGGTGTGGGGGCTGTGCTTGGCAAAGTGGGTGTGTTGTATCCTGCCTGGTTGGCCACAAGGTCCCCCGACCCACCCGTCTCAGTCTCCAGTATCTATGCTGCAATAGTCTATGTGCCGTGGGGGCTAGGGTCAGTCTGTTACATCTGGTGTAATTCTCCTGTCTTATCTGGTGTCCTGTGTGAATTTAAGTATGCTCCCTCTAATTCTCTCTCTCTCCCTCTCTCCCAACCCTCCTGGAGGACCTGAGCCCTAGGATCATGCCTCAGGACCACCTGGCCTGATGACTCCTGGCTGTCCCCAGTCCAACTGGTCGGGCTGCTGCTCCAGTTTCAACTGTTCTGCCTGCGGCTAGGGAACCCTGACCTGTTCACCGGACGTGCTACCTTGTCCCGGACCTGCTGTTTTCGACTCTCTTTCTTTCTCTCTAACGCACCTGCTGTCTCAACGTCTGAATGCTCGGCTATGAAAAGCCAACTGACATTTACTCCTGAGGTGCTGACCTGTTGCACCCTCTACAACCACGGATTATTATTTGACCCTGCTGGTCATCTATGAACGTTTGAACATCTTGAAGAACAATCTGGCTTTAAATGGCCGTGTACTCTTACAATCTCCACCCGGCACAGCCAGAAGAGGATTGGCCACCCCTCAGAGCCTGGTTCCTCTCTAGGTTTCTTCCTAGGTTTCTGCCTTTCTAGGGAGTTTTTCTACATCTGTATTGCTTGCTGTTTGGGGTTTTAAACTGGGTAACTGTATAGCACTCTGTGACATTTGCTGATGTAAAAAGGTGCTTTATAAATACATTTCATTGATTGATTGATTGATTGATTGATTGATTGATTGATTGCAGTCTGACTAAGAACAGCAGCGAGGGCAACCCTCACTGGGGTGGCCCTGACATGTCTGTCTCTGTGAATAAAGTAGAATGGAATAGATAAATAGAGCATTGGACGCCTCATTTAATTAAACATGCAAAAGTTCGAGAATAAACAGCAGGATAAGGCAGTTTATGCAGAGAAGATGACTCAAATCTGCAAAAAAATCATAGACTTGATAGAGCACTTGGTTATTGAAGAAGACCCCAGATGGTATTGCATGCTGTTCTTCTGTAAGAACAGCCTAGTGCTGATGTGTATCCCATCTGTCTATGTGCCACACCGGGAGTCTATGCTGTATCTACAGTATGATAGCCAGACTACAAGGCACTGCCACCGTAAGAACAGACATATGTCACACCATGCCGTGCTATAATCCCAAACAATGTCAACGCATTGTTCAAAGGGGCAAAATGAATAGTGAATGCTGTGGCAGTGGTAAATGAACCGAATGAAGTTGTTACACCAGTAATTTAACACATAAAGATTAAAGAGGGAGACAAATTAGAGATAATCTGAGTTGATTTTAGTACCTGGCTGTCTTCATTCCTCCGGCAAACAGTGATTCAACACTTGAAAATAACACTTTTTTGTCACCTTTAATTTGTCCATGGAACACCAAGCTACATTAATTTATCGCTGGGGGAGTCATGGAAAATGTGATGTTTCAAAATGCATGCCACTGACGATGTCTGTCGGAATGATGGCATTTCCTTTCTACAGATGTAGGATCTTAATTTGAGTCAGTTTGCAACAGCAGGAAAATAATCCTGCAGCAACAGTAAATTTGAATTATTATGTAGATTATAATGAATGGACATTTCTGTAGTGGTTGAAACATTTTTCATTAGGGCAAATCAAGTCTGACATTTCAAAGTAGAAATTACAAACTTAAGAAGCCTTTTCAAAACTCAAATACACTACAAGTTTGCATTTCCTGCCGTGCAGGAAAATACTCAGCAACAAAAGAGTGATCAAATTAAGATCCTACATCTGTATGTGTTCCTCCATGTACATAATCTGTGTTATATCTTTCTGTGCTATTAAAAGTCTTAAGTCTAAATGTGTTGATGATATATGAAAATCTGTTCATGCTTTAGCTAACACCTCTGACTTTTGTAATGCCAAGTGTGGTATAATAATGCATGATAAAGGAGTTAGCTAATACACTAACAAATCTGGCTATATAATAATAGCCCTATGTTTATAACTAAAGAATTCATTCCACTTCAGTTAGGCCTCCTATAATCAAGCGTTATCAGACAAACATTACAGTACTGACAGACAGAACCCAGACTGAGGGCCTGGAAAGAGCCAAAGGCAGGACAGTGTCCTAGAGGGTGATGCTATGACTGGCCTCCCAGGAGAGGAAAGGCTACTGTGAGACTGTTCACTTACAGTGGTTCTGAAGAGACCGTAATTAACTTGACATCTAGAGCTGGCAGGACTCATAGAGAAATGTCCTTGTCAAGGTGACAGAATAAGTGTCTCACACATTAGGAACCTGTAGCGGACCCTGTTGATTCACTTCAACTGAACTGAGCTGTCTGACTCACATCAGGGAACGAGAGAGAGAGAGAGAGAGAGAGAGAGAGTCATTTGCTCTGTAGAGGCAAATGACCACTGTACTTTCACCTGTGCTTCCTTATTAAAGAGAGAATTAGTTCATGTTTGTAGATGACTCTGCTTATAGTGTAGTAGTTGTTGGGTCGTTCTTGAATTACGGTGGCAGTTGGGCATGGCATTTTGGGAAAAAATGACTTCATTTTTTCTAGATGAGTCTATTCAAATGTATTTGGATGCATCTGACATTTTAGCAGACATTCATATCCAGACTGATTTACAGTAAGTACATACATTTTCTTCCTGTGGGAATCAAACCCACAACCCATGCATTGTAAGCACCATGCTCTACTAATTGAGCCACCACAGGACCCATTATAACATGACTCATATGGTAGCTTAATTACTTTAAATACATTTAACCATTGTGCCACCAGAAGTAGTAGTAACACCAATTATGTATTTTAGGTAAATGAGGCTTTTCTGAAATAGAGGCCAGATGATCACATTTTAGGTCATTAACCCCTTAAAAATTATTTACATGCATAATTACACCAACTGAAAATACACTTCGCGGCAGAATATTGTGGTGGCTTATTTCTGCTTTACCAAATGAGGAGAGTTACAAACTTCACACACCAGTCAGAGTTATACTTAAACTACATCTTTAATAATAAGAGCTTTGCAATAGCATTTGACTTTCAATGATGCGCTATCTCTAATGAACCATTGAAAGTGACTACAGAAAATTACAAAGATCCTTTCTAGCCAAGATACACCCCTCTCAACCTACATGACGAACCACAGATCTTAGGAACAGTTCACAAAGAAATACTTTTTTTTATTTTTTTTTATATATATTTTTTTTATATCCCATTTTCTCCCCAATTTTCGTGGTATCCAATCGCTAGTAATTACTACCTTGTCTCATCGCTACAACTCCCGTACGGGCTCGGGAGAGACGAAGGTCGAAAGCCATGCGTCCTCCGAAGCACAACCCAACCAGCCGTACTGCTTCTTAACACAGCGCGCCTCCAACCCGGAAGCCAGCCGCACCAATGTGTCGGAGGAAACACCGTGTACCTGGCCCCCTTGGCTGGCGCGCACTGCGCCCGGCCCGCCACAGGAGTCGCTGGAGCGCGATGAGACAAGGATATCCCTACCGGCCAAACCCTCCCTACCCCGGACGACGCTATGCCAATTGTGCGTCGCCCCACGGACCTCCCGGTCGCGGCCGGCTGCGACAGAGCCTGGGCGCGAACCCAGAGACTCTGGTGGCGCAGTTAGCACTGCGATGCAGTGCCCTAGACCACTGCGATGCAGTGCCCTAGACCACTGCGCCACCCGGGAGGCCAAAAGAAAGACTTTTACTTGAGAGAGAGGAGTATCCCATAGCCAGATAGCATTCGCTATAAATTATCGTTCAGTTTGGTCCTTAAGACGAGGTTCTAATCTCGTTCCTGGTACTTCATAGCACAGAACCATTACCTCATCCAATGGCATAACTCAATTGTCAACTCTATATACTCCCATCTCAAGTAAACACCCTCTTCTCCCCACTCCTGGACAAGCTCACTGAGGGGAGAGACTTCCGCACAGACATTGTGGAGACAAGTAATTGGCTCCCCCTTAATCACATCATCCCTTCACATGGTTTAACAGATACATTCACATATGAAGACAATGTTCCATCCTGTCCTCTTCCCTTCCTGATATTCTGCATAGCACCAGAGACATGTAAAAGACTAGCCTGACCTCTCCCCTCTCTGGGCCCCAAGTGACTGAGCCCTAGCTGAGTGAAGAAATACAACTGCCAACACTAGAGTCTATTAGAAATACATTCTAATAAAAAGTATATCACATAAGAATATTATGCAGATATGACATCTTAATTACTTATGTTACCCAACTAATTCTGATTCATCCACCACAATATGGGGAATGAATTTAAAGCATCTTCAAGACCCGAAATGTATTAAATAAGTGAATGAAAAAATAAAAACCTTTACCATTACAAATGTAGACATAGAGGACAGAGAAAGGCTGACCCCCGATATAATTTGGGATGCTTTTAAGGCATCCATTAGAGGAATGATAATCTAATTGAAAATTTTCAAGAAATCACTATTTTAGAAAAGCCGATAAAAAATATTTACAAGGTAAAGAAGAAAATACCATTTCTAAATTTAAGCAGGAATATGATATTTTACTTTTGAAGAGAGCCAACAACTACAGGTTCAACTCTAATAAATCATACTATTTAATGGCAAATAAACATGGTTAAATATCTAGCAGCCCTCACAAAATGAATACACGCCAAACCAGTGATAATTTTAGAAGATAAATATACAAATGCGTTAATTGGAAACAGCAATGCAATTCATTACAGTTTTAAAAGCTTCTATGAAAATCTATATAAATCAGCATTTAACAACAGTTGAACTGATCCTACAGCCTGCTTAGACTCAACAACCCTGAAACAATTATCAGCAGACCAAAAATAATCACAAAAATTTGAAATAACCCAAAACTAAATATCAGACACTGTTAAAACATTCACGCAGAGAAAAGCACCAGGAATGGATAGCTTTCCCATAGAAAACTATTTACCATTTTGGGACAAAGTAGCACCCCTATTTACACAAATGACAACACACATGTCACTCAATTCAGTGCTTCCTAGTTCCATGAGTCAAACAGTTTTTTCAGTTATATTAAAATCAGGAAAATCTGGAGAGTTCCCTGGTTAATAAATTGTGACAATAAAATAATAACAAAGCTCATAAGAAATATAATGGCAAAAGTCTTACCAGACTTGACACATATCAATCAAACAGGGTTTATTAAAATAGACACTTAATAACAAATACAAAAACGTTTCAGTTTAATACAATACCGAAAAAACAAGAGAAAGATTCATCAATAATGGCTGTTGATGCTGAAAAGGATTTTGACCATCTTGAATGGCCTTTTCCATTCAAAACTTCAGAAGCTTTCAACTTTTCATCTGAAATAATACATTTAATACAAATATTATATAAATGTCCTAAAGCAAAAATATACACAAATAATACATTATCTGATGAAATTGTTTTAGAAAGGTCCACAAGACATGGATGTCCTTTCTCCCCCATCCTGTTTGCACCAGCAATTAAACCGCTTGTAGACATGACTCAAATGTAACAGTATCAGTATTGGTAAACATGAATTTAAACTAAAATTATTTGCAGATGATCTCCTGATATACCTGACCAATATTGAAAACTCAATGCCCCCTTGCTAAAAATATTTTCAGAATACTCAGGGCATAAAATTTGTGTGGATTTTTTTTACAGTGACAATAGGAAATGTGTGATCTACAGCAATCTGTTAAGTGGACCACAAAAAATATGAAATACTTAGGACGCTTAATAAGTGACAACAAACAACAAATATATAAAGATAACGTTATCCCATTACTCAACAATATGAAAGCAGATCTAATTAAATTGAACAATCTTCCCATAAACCTTACAGGTAGAATAAACCACTTCAGAATGGCATGGCTCCCAAAGTATTTAATACCAATACCAAAGTATTTAATACATTATTTTTTTAAAGTATACTCGGTTATAACTGACTTTATATGGGCAAATAAAACTCATAGAATAAAAAGGAAAGTTTTACATCTTTCTAAGTCTGAGGGAGGTTTTAACCTTCCAGATTTGGAATTGTATCAACTCGCCACCCAGGGCTTTTACTTACTACTTAAATGCACTAAAGAGGAACAATAGGTGCACATTGAAGATGCGCATGCTCATCCCCAGAATATTTTCACGTGTCTATTTTCAAATGGTAAAGCTAGGAACATGAACAACTTCTTTTAGTTAAGAACACTATAACAATATGGAAGAAAATGAAACGTATTCTACAAGAACCAATATCACTCCCTAAAAACACACCTCTATGGAACAATCCTTGGATAGTTTTTCAGAATTCACCGATAAATTGGTCCACATGGAAAACTAACGGCATAGAAACTGTGCATGTCTTGGTAATAGGAAATCAATTTATTTCCATGAATTAAAAAGCAATTTTGGACTGAACAACGTAGATATTTTCAAACACATGCAACTTAAAAGTTTCATATCAAGAAATGTAGATTTGAAATCCTTTGGACAGCAGAGCAATCTTGAGGGAGTCCTCTTCTGAGTTAGAAAAGGATGTTCATATGATAGGAAAGATATGCAAAACCTTGCAGAGAGCCTATCCAACTGACAATCTCTTATAAAAAAGTATAAACTATTGGAACCAAGACTTAAAAAGAACTGATATTGGCACAAGATGGAGGGAATAACTAACAAAATTACAGTCCATGAAAATGTACACTTAATCCAGTATAAACCAATATATAGAATTCACAAATTCTGCAGCACAACGGCAGAGTCATGTCTTAAGCGTAAAACTAACAATGACTCAATAATCTATGCCTTCTGGGAATTCTATAAAGTCATAAAGTTATGGGCGGAGTTAGAAAGTTGGCTGTCAGAAGTATTACAATGTAAATGTACTTTTAATGTGTCTGAATATTTCAAGACATGACATATGAGGGTGCAGTGAGATACCTGGTGGGTTGGATGATACTTTTCTCTTCAGTCATCTTGAAAAATGTATACTTAAAAACTGGAAATCAACCAATCCTCCATTGTTAACACAATAGAGCCCCACGTTGGAGGTGTCATAATACCCATAAAACCTATTGTTTTTCCACCACACATTTTCCCATAGGGGATTTTAGAAACATTTAAAATAAGGGCTGTGATTCGCATAGGCTTACCCTGGCGTGACATTTTGATAACCAGGTAGCCTAGTGGTTAGAGCGTTGGGCCAGTAACCGAAAGGTTGCTAGATTGAATCCCTGAGCTGACAAGGTAAACCTCTGTCGTTCTGCACCTGAACAAGGCAGTTAACCCACTGTGCCTAGGCCGTCATTGCAAATAAGAATTTGTTCTTAACTGTCTTGCCTAGTTAAATAAAAAAATATGTACATCTCTCTCAGGCAAGGTGACTTCTTTTTTAAATATTTGGCTCTATTTACTCTCAGATTCGAAAATGCTAATTAGCTTCAACGTCGACATCATGCAAAACTACAAATCCCTGCAAGCTCCCGCACGTCATCTCTAGCTGACACCTTTGCTAACAGTCATTTTGTCAATTTAAAAGTTGCACAAGACTGTTCAAAGAATTGTCCATTTGAAGACATGTAGCCAATTAATGAATTACTACATTTAGCTAACATTAGACAGTTAATCCAGAGATTCTTACCTTTGCCTTGATTAGACAGTCTTGTCCAGATCATCATGGCCTTTGTAGTTCTTTATGATAGCCACATTAGCAGCTAATTAGCGTTTCATATTTGGGGGTGTAAATACAGGTGAATGTATTGATAAAAGTCACCTTGTCATAGAGAGATTTACACGGTTATCAAAACGTCACGCCAAGCTAAGCCTACACGAAACACAGCCCTTATTAAGCGTTTCTAAAATCCACTATGAGAAAGATGTATGGTGGAAAAACGATTGGAACCATTTCCCTGTTTGACCGCTAGATTTTATGGGTATTATGACTCATATTGTCATTCTCTATAGAAAGGTCAAATGCTTTATTATCTAAATGTTGAAAGTGTGTGGGCGACGGAGGAGAGAAACAAAATGGTGCAGTTTGAGGCTATGTGGCGGAGAGTGATGTGGGCGCTGGAGATGGGGATGTGGGCAGTTGGCTCTGGGCAGGGGTGGTTCAATGGATGTTTGTGTGCATCTGTATGTTGTCGTCTGTATGTCAATGTTTTGTATTGTTTAAAAAAGTATAGGAAATGTCTTACAAATCTTACAACAAAAAAATACTAAAGTGATATGCTCACAATGTAAATTCCCTTCATTTAAATTGAGTCACAAAACCAAAACAAATTATCAACCGAATTTTCAAATGTATTACATATTAAAAGAGTGGGATTAGCTAATCACTTGTGACCCGTTTTAGGAAACCCGGTGTAGGTCACTACTTCACAGGAGAGACGTTTGAACGCAAACCTTTTTTTTATGCCCTATCGAACATGTGAACTTTCATGTGCCTTAATAACAAACTTGTATGCCATCTGTAAATACTAATACAACTGTTAAATTTACGAGCTTAGTTGGTTTAGCCACCGAAATAGACAGCAACCTTCCTGCTAGCCATAGTTGGCTGATATAATGAGTGGGCTGGACATGCCGAGAGATGAGTTTGGATTGGTCTGCCATATAGCATGCGTCTGTCTATTTGAGCTGGTCAGTATGTCTAGGAAATCCTCTCTAAGACGGCTTTTAAAAAAATGTATCGCGTAGTAAAACTGCAAAAGTGAGTTTACAAGTTTATTAACTTTCAAAGCAAAATTACTTTCCCATTGTTCCTCAACTGTAGTGTATGATATACCATTCTGTAGCTCTGAGTCTTTACTCTTATCCAATGTAAAAAACGCCATTTCTAATTTTGCTACATAAAATTTGAGCCGGTCGGTCACATTTGCTTTAATGTAGACCCCTCCCGCGATAACAGTTTTCCACTGGAGGGAATGCTCAAGGTCATTGTACAGTATATATTTGTAATGAGTGATTTGTAAGGTAATAACACCAATGACATAGATCTAAGGGACACATATTATGTTTGTAAAATAAACAGGTATTTTAGTAGCCTTCTTTGTTCTCATTGATCCATGGAATATATTAAATACTTTTGTTAAATACTTTCTAGAATTCCAAATAATAGATATATATCTCAGAATCCCCAAAATATGTCACTACAACTCTACTGGGTCACTGGGACGAGCCAATTTGCTTACTCTAAGTACTTTAAACAATGTACAAACATAACATTTTGCAGTATAAATGACTTGCATAATGTTTTATCATTGTAAACAGTTCAATATGAACAAAAACATATGTGATGTGTAACTTTTTGTGATTTGAAAGTGTTTTCCATGGGTGCAAAGGCGAGGGACGCAAATGCCACAGTAATTCAAGAACGACCCTGTTGGTTTCCTGAGATTTCCCAAATTAGATCCATTTCGTTACCATCTCTGACATAAACTTTCAGAGATGGGCCCGGTTTGCACAGGCAATTATGAAAAGCACTATAGAGATAGTAGTAAGAAAAAACACATGGGATTGGGCTGTTAATGTGTCCTTTTGGGAACATTATGGGAAATGCATTTGTCTGAAACATGCATTTACTGTTCAGTATAATATTGAAGACGCAACATGTGTCCCTCACATTGAACCTCCCTTGAACTCAGAGGCAAGAATACAAAACACACTACGTTTGAGGTTTCCAGCTGCTGTACAGAGAACCGAACACATACGATAACAGGAATCTCTCATGAGCATCTGACCAAATTATGTGAGATTTCAGTTCTGGGGTTAACCAAGACTACGATGATAAGAATAAAGTACATTATTTGATCTTCGTAATCAGCCCACTTAATATGCATGTTTCATGATACCGTTGTTTCTTTTTAATTCTTTTATTCATCTTAGGTGGGCTTACATGTTGTAGACATAAGCCATGATGTTCCGAAATTATGAGGTTGCATTTAAGATAATATGTGTGCTGGAACTTAGACCGTAGATGAAAAACCACAGGCTGGTAGCCTTACAGAATATCCCCTTCTAAATGGTCTATGTGGTGCTGTTCATGCATTTGACTGTCTGGCTCTCATATGGGAACAGCGTGTTGAAATAAAAACCGATCTGCAAGCCTCCTCTGTTGTGTCGGCAAATAGGTCCTCAGTCCAGTTCCACAGCCAGAATAGATTAAAAAACAACATGATCTTCATCCCAGGGAAGACTTGCAGTGCCAACACCGATCTCTGGCATGTTCAACCTAGGTTAATGTAAGGCACAGGAGGCTGCTGAGGGGAGGACGGCTCATAATAATGGCTGGAATGGAGTGAATGGAATGGTATCAAACATATGGAAACCAGGGCCCACTCCAGTCTCCTTTTCACCTAATTTATCTCCTGATTTACTTAACAAAAGGCACATCTCAATAGGTGGTCCAGGTAGGGTTGCAAAGAGATGGTATATTACCGGAAACGTTCGACGTTTACCAGTAAACTACCAGAAGTATTTGGATAAATTCACTTATAGTGTATAAAGGTGTTAAAAGTGTAGTATTTGGTCCCATATACAGTGACTCTACAAAGTCTACAGTGACTCTACAAACAGACATAGGGTACCCTCTGTAACTTTCTCACTCATCATTTTTCATTATTCTTTCAGGATTATCCGTAGTCATGGTAGCATCCACATGAATGTGGAAGTGTTCAGAAACAAATTATATTCTTATTTACAATAAAAGTGACTCCAAAATGACACAATACATACATTGCCGATCATTTCTATTGGGCACAAAATAATCTTAAACACAACCAAAACAAACGGCAAATGCATCCAACAAGTTTGTAGAGTAACAAGTTTGATGTAGTCTTTTGCGTGCTAGGAATATGGGACCAAATACTAAACCTTTGACTACTTTAGTTATAAGAATCTTTAGGGGTGTCAATCATTTTGACCCCTACCTTTTTGAGAAAATAAGTATTACTTGTTAAAGAAAATCTCTTTCTCTGAGCAATTGTAATAGTATAAAATAATCTAATTCCACAATTTTTGTGAGCATACAATATAGCTCAGTATTTGACTGATTTATTATATACAGTCATTATTGCTCGTCTTTATCAAGGGTGTCAATAATTTAGCACCCCACTGTATATGAAAATACTGCCTAATATTAAACATTTAAAATCCAAACAGCTGGAGTAGAGACAAATTTAAAAATGTTGCTTCACTGTCAAAATACATATTTTTGCAACCAAACTCCTTGTTATTGCATTTCCAATTTCCATTTGAGTGTGTTGCACATGCATTCAGTAGCATCTATGAATCACATGAATATGAAGGCATACAGTAAACGTATGAAAGCGTGTATACTCATTTTAAATGTATATAGTTCGGTCCTTGTGATGTTCTTGTCTATCAATGTTATGAATTATATCATGATTTCTGTTTTGTGTGGACCCCAGGAAGAGTAACTGCTGCTTTAGCACTAGCTAATGGGGATCCTAATAAACAACTAAATACTACATATGGAGGGGAGTGTATATATATATATATATACCCATTGATTCTTGAAGAACATAATTCCTCATAAGGTTAGTTCAACTGTCGCACTCCATCAAAACCCCAAATCTAAGCTTGTTTCACTCCAATGTCTGTAAACATTGTAAATGTTAACACACACTGTGTAGCCTAAAAGCAGAAAGAGAGAAACCGTTGCGATTTTATAACTGGACGTCAGGGCCCTGGGCACATACCCTTCATGCCTGGTCGGTAATTCGGCCATGATTAGGCCTACTACAAATTTAGATAGCTTGCTAGACTAATTTACCAATATATATATATTTTTGGGCTGACATGGACTAAGTGAGTGATGGCCAGTGACTCACATAACTAGAGGAAAACTGCTGACGACCAACCAAATTTGTGTTTTCCACTATTCTAAATCTCAACAGTAAGTTTATGCCCAGGGCTGGCCCTGCTCAATTAGCTGCAAATTAATTCCCTCCACAACCTCCCTCCAAGGCTAGTTTTGGTTACCCTCCCTACTCCTATCCATAGGACAGGCCTGGGACTCTGCTGCCCCACCATGGCAGCCACAACCCTGCAACAGGAGCCACACCAGAAAAAAGGTTTGTGTTTTCCTGGGGTCAAAGTTCAGGATTTCACCAGGTTGTTTCCCGAGGCTGTGAGTCAGTCACCGGGGGCTGATACTGTCATGGTTCATGTGGGGTCAAAGTTCAGGATATCACCAGGTTGCTTCCCGAGGCTGTGAGTCAGTCACCGGTGGCTGATACTGTCATGGTTCATGTGGGGTCAAAGTTCAGGATATCACCAGGCTGCTTCCCGAGGCTGTGAGTCAGTCACCAGGGGCTGATACTGTCATGGTTAATGTGGGGTCAAAGTTCAGGATATCACCAGGTTGCTTCCCGAGGCTGTGAGTCAGTCACCTGGGGCTGATAATGTCATGGTTCATGTGGGGTCAAATGACATTATGAAGGGCAGTTGAGAACAGCTGAAAATGGATTTTAAAAAACTGATTGGGTCTCTACTTGACAGCAACAAACGCCCTGCCCTCCCTAAATCGTGGCATTGAACGGTTCAGCAGACTTTTAGCCCTCTATAACTGGCTGTGTGACTATTGCAGCTCCGTGGGTGTAACATTTATTGACAATTTTGATACCTTCTGGAAACAAATCTTGTATTATAAGGAGGATGGGGTCCACCCAAATCATTTGGGTTCCTGGATAGTTCCACAACATTATAAGGCTGCATTGAGACAATGTCTTATCAATGACCCAAGTCTAGCTCATTTAATCCCTACCATTGTGTCTCTGAGTTGTGATAATGCTTCAGCAAATGTATATTATCCCAGGGGAGTTGGAAGACACAATGTAAGTAATCTAATGTATGTCCATCTTACTGCCCTGAATGCCTCTGCTGATCCTACAGCTATTGTATGCAGTAATCATATGCCTATGAACCAGAGTAATACTGTTAACACTGAGGTGGTGTGCCCTAGTAGGAAGTCCCCTGTGTGCAGCTCACCCTGCACTTATAAAAAATAACCTGAGCATGTCTACCTCTGCTAAGCTTCCCAGTAAAGCAAGAAAAATAATCAAGAATCCCAGAAAAGTGTCCACGTTAACATATGTAGCTTAAGAAATAAGGTTAATGAAATCAATAACTTGCTAGTAACAGATGACATTGATATTATGACAATCTCTGAAACTCACTTAGATAATACCTTTGATGATACAGTGGTAGCAAGACATGGTTATAAGATCTACAGAAAATAAAATGCAGATGGGGGCAGTGTTGCGGTCTATATTCAGAACCACATTCCTGTAAAGCTTAGAGAGGATCTCATGTTAAATACTGTTGAAGTAATATGGCTACAGGTTCATCTGCCTCACCTAAAGCCCATTCTGGTGGGAAGCTGCTATAGACCACCGAGTGCTAACAGTCAGTATCTGGATAGCATGTGTGAAATGCTTGATAATGTATGTGATAACAATAGAGAGGTATACTTTCTGGGTGATTTAAATATTGACTAGCTTTCATCAGGCTGCCCACACAAGAGAAAGCTTCAAACTGTAACTAGTGCCTGCAACCTGTTTCAAGTTATCAACCTACCAGGGTAGTTACAAACAGTACTGGAATGAAATGAACATGGATTGGTCATATCTTTACTAATGTTGCAGAAATTTGTTTGAAAGCAGTATTCAAAGCCATCGGATGTAGCCATATCTAGGAAAACCAAAGTTCCAAATGCTGGGCCTAATATTGTGTATAAGAGGTCATACAATAAGTTTTGTAGTGATACCTATGTTGCTGATTTGTTGGTCTGTGGTGTGTAATGACGAGCAACCAGACGTTGCACTTGACACATTTATGAAATTGCTTATCTCAGTTACTAATGAGCATGCACCCATTAAGAAAATGACTAAACTGTTAAATCCCTGTGGATTGATGAGGAATTGAAAAATTGTATGGTTGAGACGGATGAGGCTAAAGAGATGGCAAATAGGTCTGGATGTACAACCGGTTGGTAAATATACTGCAAATTGAGAAATCATGACACTAAACTGAATAAAAAAAGAAGAAACTAAACTATGAAACAAAGATAAATGACAAAGAATTATAGTAAAAAGCTTTGCAGCACCTTAAATGACATTTTGGGCAAAAAAGTCAAACTCCATCATTCATTGAATCAAATGGCTCATTCATCAGAAAACCCACTGATATTGCCAACTACTTCAATGATTTTTTCATTGGCAAGATTAGCAAATTTAGGCATGACATGCCAGCAACAAATGCTGACACTACTGTACACAACCGAGTATATCTGACCAAATTATGAAAGACAAGCATTATAATTTTGAATTCCGTAAAGTAAGTGTGGAAGAGGTAGACATTTTTGTTGTTGTCTATCAACAATGACAAGCTACCGAGGCCTGAAAACTTGGATGGAAAATTACTGACGATAATAGCGCATGATATTGCCACATCTTCAATTTATGCCTACTAGAAAGTGTGTGCCCTCAGGCCTGGAGGGAAGCAAAAGTTATTCCCTTACCTAAGAATAGTAAAGCCCCCATAACTGGCTCGAATAGCTGACCAATCAGCCTGTTACCAACCTTTAGTAAACTTTTGGGAAAAATTGTGTTTTACCAGATGCAATGCTATTTTACAGTAAACAAATTGCCAGACTTTCAGGACGCTTACAGGGAAGGTATCATGACACAAGGCGAGACCTAGATGCAGACACAGGAGGCAGATGTTTGGAGTCTGACAATATTTATTAATCCAATAGTGGAAGGTAAGAGAATGGTTGTGAACAGGCAAAAGGGTCAAAACCAGTTCAGAGTTCAAAAGGTACCGAAGGGCAGGCAGAATCAAGGTCAGGCCAGGCAGGATGATCAGGCAGGTGGGAAAGAAGTCCAGAGTCAGGCAGGGGTCAAAACCGGGAGGACTATCAAAAAGAGAATAGAAAAAGGAGTACAGGAAAAACGCGCTGGTTGACTTGACTAGCATACAAGACGAACTGGCACAGAGAGACAGGAAATACAGGGATATATACACTGGGGAAAACAAGTGACACCTGGAGGAGGTGGAGTCAATAACAAGGACAGGTGAAACTGATCAGGGTGTGACAGTACCCCTCCCCCTCTAGGGACGCCACCTGGCATCCTACCTGGGCGCATACCTGGCTGACCGGGGTGTCGGCGGTGGAAGTCGGTGATGAGGGCTGGATCCAGGATGCCTCTAGCGGCAACCCAGCACCTCTCCTCCGGGCCGTAACCCTCCCAGTCAACCAGGTACTGGAAACCCCTGCCCCGTGGTCGAACATCCAGGCGACGTTTTACCGTGTAGGCCGGATGGCCATCAATGACACGGGAAGGGGGGTTGGGCCTGGCGACAGAAGACAAAGAACAGTGAGACAAGGACTTAATCTTAAGACACATGGAAGGTAGGGTGAATATGGAGGGTACGGGGTAACACAAGACAGACAGCAGTGGAACTCAGGACTCTGGAGATGGGAAAAGGACCAATGAAATGAGAGGACAGTTTGTGGGACTCTACCCAAAGGGGCCTGTCCCATGTGGACAGCCATACCCTCTGCCCAATGCGGTAGCGGGGAGCTGGGGTCCGGCGAAGGTCCGCTTGTCGTCAATACCTGGAGTTGGTCTTGAGAATAGCCTCCCTGGCTCTTCCCAAGGTACGTCAACAGTAGCAGACAAACATCTGGGCTGAGGGTACGCTGACCTCCTGCTCTTGTTCAGTGAGGACTGGAGGCGGATACCCCATGGAGCACTCGGAAGGGGAGAGTCCCGTGGCAGAACTGGGAAGAGTGTTCCCAGGCATACTCCACCCAGACCAGTTGACGGCTCCAGGTAGTGGGGTTGGTTGAGACCAAGCACCTTATGGTGGTCTCCAGGTCTTAGTTGGCTCGCTCCGACTGATCGTTAGTTTGGGGATGGAATCCGGATGACAGGCTGGCCGACGACCCAATAAGGGTGCAGAATGCCTTCCAGAACTGAGACGAGAACCCCGATCGGAGACCATGTCTACCGGGAGTCCATGGATCCAGTAGACACGCTGCACCATAAGCTGGGCCGTCTCCTTGGCAGAAGGTAGTTTGGGGAGAGGGATGAAATGGGTGGCCTTGGAGAACCGGTTGAGTACCATCAGAATGACAGTGTTGCCATCAGACGGAGGGAGCCCAGTGACATAGTCCAGATATATTTCAGACCAGTGACGATGAGGAACCGTTAGTGGCTCCAGGAGGCCAGAAGGAGCTTGCCGTGGAGTCTTGTTTTGAGAACACACGGTGCATGCGGTGACGAAGGCAGAGACGTCAGGGACCATTGTGGGCCACAAGAAACGTTGTCGAAGGAAGGCTAGTGTACGACGGGACCCTGGATGACAGGTCAGCCTGGAGAAATGAGCCCATTCCAGGACCTGGGACCGGACTGGATTATGGAAAAACAGCCGGTTAGCTGGGGCCCCTTCAGGTCCAGGCTGGGAGCGTTGTGCCTCTTGGACCAGGTTCTGAATACCCCAATCCAGTGGAAGCAAGGCATGAGGTAGGGAGAATGGTTTCAGAGGTTGAGGGTGCAGCAGAGGAACTGTATAGGCGGGAGAGAGCGTCAGGCTTCACATTCTTTGAAGTTAAATCTGGTGAGCAGGAGGGCCCACCAGGCTTGCCTGGAGTTGAGGCGCTTGGATGTACGGAGATCTTCCAGGTTTTTATTGTCGGTCCAGGCCAGGAATGGCTGTTCTGCTCCTTCCAGTCAGTGCCTCCACTCTTCCAACGCCATCTTCATCGCCAGGAGAACACGGTTGCCAACATCGTAGTTCCTTTCAGCAGGATTGAGACGATGGGACAGGAATGCACAGAGATGAAGCTTCTGGTACTGGGCAAATCCTACATAGATTTGTGTGAATTGGGTATATGTTGTGTAATTTGTTAGATATTACTTGTTAGATATTACTGCACTGTCGGAGCTACAATTGAAGTCGGAAGATTACATACACCTTAGCAAAAATACATTTAAACTCAGTTTTTCACAATTGCTGACATTTAATCCTAGAAAAAATTCCCTGTTTTAGGTCAGTTAGGATCACCACTTTATTTTAAGAACGTGAAATGTCAGAATAATAGTAGAGTATGATTTATTTCAGTTTTTATTTCTTTCATCAAATTCCCAGTGGGTCAGAAGTTTACATACACTCAATTAGTATTTGGTAGTATTGTCTTTAAATTGTTTAAATTTGGTCAAAAGTTTCGAGTAGCCTTCCACAAGCTTCCCACAATAAGTTGGGTGAATTTTGGCCCATTTTTCATGACAGAGCTGGTGTAACTGAGTCAGGTTTGTAGGTCTCCTTGCTCGCACGCGCTTTTTCAGTTCTGCCCACAAATTTTCTATAGGATTGAGGTCAGGGCTTTGTGATGGCCACTCCAAAACCTTGACTTTGTTGTCCTTAAGCCATTTTGCCACAACTTTGGAAGTATGCTAGGGGTCATTGTCCATTTGGAAGACCCATTTGCGACCAAGCTTTAACTTCCTGACTGATGTGTTGAGATGTTGCTTTAATATGTCCACGTACTTTTCCTACCTCATGATGCCATCTATTTTGTGAAGTGCACCAGTTCCTTCTGCAGCAAAACACCCCCACAACATGATGCTGCCACCCCTGTGCTTCATGGTTGGGATGGGGTTCTTCGGCTTGCAAGCCTCCCTCTTTTTCCTCCAAACATAACAATGGTCATTATGGCCAAAGAGTTCTATTTTTGTTTCATCAGGCCAGAGGATATTGCTCCAAAAAGTACGATATTTGTCCCCATGTGCAGTTGCAAATCGTAGTCTGGCTTTTTTTTTATTTTGTATAAATTTTATCCCCTTTTGTCCCCAATTTTCGTGGTATCCAATCACTAGTAATTACTATCTTGTCTCATCGCTACAACTCCCGTACGGGCTCGGGAGAGACAAAGGTCGAAAGTCATGCGTCCTCCGAAGCACAACCCAACCAAGCCGCACTGCTTCTTAACACAGCGTGCCTCCAACCCGGAAGCCAGCTGCACCAATGTATCGGAGGAAACTCTGTGCACCTGGCCCCTTCGGTTAGCGCGCACTGTGCCCGGCCTGCCACAGGAGTCGCTGGAGCGCGATGAGACAAGGATATCCCTACCGGCCAAACCCTCCCTAACCCGGACGACGCTAGGCCAATTGTGCGTTGCTC
Organism: Salvelinus fontinalis; assembly: GCF_029448725.1. Lineage (NCBI taxonomy): Eukaryota > Metazoa > Chordata > Actinopteri > Salmoniformes > Salmonidae > Salvelinus > Salvelinus fontinalis. Next base: position 55,104,300 of record NC_074677.1, on the reverse strand, counting down.
CACGGACCTCCCGGTCGCTGCCGGCTGCGACAGAGCCTGGGCGGGAACCCAGAGACTCTGGTGGCGCAGCTAGCACTGCGATGCAGTGCCCTAGACCACTGCGCCACCCGGGAGGCCCGTAGTCTGGCTTTTTTATGGCGGTTTAGGAGGAATGGCTTCTTCCTTGCTGAGCGGCTTTTCAGGTTATGTCGATATAGGACTCGTTTTACTGTGGATATAGATACTTTTGTACCTGTTTCCTGCAGCATCTTCACACAATCTTTGCTGTTGTTCTGGGATTGATTTGCACTTTTTGCACCAAAGTACATTAATCTCTAGGAGACAGAACGCGTCTCCTTCCTGAGCTGTATGACGGCTGCGTGGTCCCATGGTGTTTATACTTGCGTACTATTATTTGTACAGATGAACCTGGTACCTTCAGGCATTTGGAAATTGCTCCCAAAGATTATCCAGACTTGTGGAGGTCTACAAATATTTTCTGAGGTCTTGGCTGATTTCTTTTGATTTTCCCATGGTGTCAAGCAAAGAGGCACTGAGTTCTAAGGTAGGCCTTGAAGTACATCCACAGGTACACCTCCAATTGACTCAAATGATGTCAATTAGCCTATCAGAAGCTTCGAAAGCCATGACATCATTTTCTGGAATTCTCCAAGCTGTTTAAAGGCCTAGTCAACTTAGTGTATGCAAACTTCTGACACACTGGAATTGTGATACAGTGAATTATAAGTGAAATAATCTGTCTGTAAACAATTGTTGGAAAGTACACAAAGTGCATGTCCTAACCGACTTGCCAAAACAATAGTTTGTTATCAAGAAATTTGTGGAGTGGTTGAAAAATGACTTTTAATGACTCCAACCTAAGTGTATGTAAACTTCCGACTTCAACTGTAGAAGCACAAGCATTTCGCCACACCCGCAATAACATCTGCTAGTCACGAGTATGTGACCAATAAAATTTGATTTGAACACAAACATAGACACATGCATACAAACTCACCATAACATACGCACTATATACACATGCACACATGGATTTTGTGTTATAGATATGTGGTAGTAGAGTAGAGGCCTGAGGGCACACACATGTTGTGAAAGCTGTTATTAATGTATTGTAATGTTTAAAAAAATGTATAACTGACTTAATTTTGCTGGACCCCAGGTAGAGCAGCTGCTGCCTTGGCAGCATCTAATGGGGATCTATAATAAATACAAATACCAAGGCCTCCTGTGCACAACCAGAATGGAGCATTGGCAGCCACTCCGGTCCCCTGCAGCAGCTCAACTCTTTTGGTGGGACCTTCATCCGTGTCGACTGAGATCTGGCAACGCCGCTTTCCCAGTTCCAGCCCTGCATCCAGCGACTTGAGGGAGGTCTGTCAAATGCTCCGTCTGTTCTGCTCTCACGTGGTTGGCCAGGGACCTTGGCAAAGTCTCAGCTCTCTCAACAAATAGCTGCAGATGACCCTATGCCTGTTACCTCTTATGGGAATGAGCTGAATACCCCCTCTGACTTTAAATATCGTAGGGGGTTGGGCTAATGCTAATAAATGTGCGAAGTATGATTTTTTTTGAAATGACACAATTTACATTTGAGTACAGGACTCGTGTGCTGACATTCTGGCTTTCTCAGAAACATGGATCTGTGTCTGATAAAGATATTGAAGTACATTGTTATAATGACATTTGAGCTCATGGTTGTAGATGTGTCCATAAACCAGAGACACATATAATTGTTGATGGGGTATACCGCCCCACTGCTGCCATGGCGGATGCTATTGGTGCTATATCTGAGTGTTTAACACCTTTTCTCTCCTCAGAGTTGGTTATTTTAGGGATTTTAATTTAGATTGGCTATATCCGGCCTCAGATCAATTTAAGAGTATATGGATTGACTTTAATTTGACTCAATTGATCTCAAAACCCACACTGCTAAATGTGAAAAACCCTGTTTATTCCTCATTGATTGATTTAATTCCCCATAAATATTTGTCTATTGGAGTATTTGCAAATGATCTCAGGTATCATTGTCTCATAGTATATATTACAGATACGAAACAGCAAAATACTCATCCTCGTTTAATTACGAAGAGACATTTAAAAAAGTTTCCTCAAGGGTTTTTACATGACATGTTCTACTCTGATTTAGCCACGATCTCTTGTAAATCCTGACCCTGAGCTGGCTCTAGAAAATGTATCCTCCATATTTATTCCTCTGGCAGATAAACAATTCAGAGTCAAAAATAAATCTAACACCTCTGAGCTATCTGAGCTCATTCAGTTGAAAAGTCCGGCCTGGGCCAAAGCAAGGCAAACTGACTGTAGTGGACTGGCAATCTCTTAGACAATTGAGAAACAGATGTATTATCTCGATTTAAGAACGCTAAATCAAGCTACTTTTTAAGCTCTATCTCTGGCAGGTAATCAGTAAATGCACTGAAGCGTACAAATTCATTTTCTTCCCTGCCTAAGCAAGTTCCCTCTGACTCTGGCATCATAACTGAGAAGAATGGAATAAGTGATTGTTTTAATCATCATTTTATCTCGGTAGGCTTTTTAATTGAGAGAAATGGTTGTTTATTTGACCCTGGTCAGTGATATGACTGCACTTCCCTCTGCAAGCCTCTAGCTGACTCGACGGTTAACCCATCAACTTCAAGTGAATCTTTGTTTTCGTCTAAACAATTTGCTATCTGTGATGTGCTAGATGCTTTGCTTAAGGGGCGGCAGGTAGGCTAGTGGTTAGGGTGTTGGGCCAGTAACTGAAAGATTGCTGGTTTGAATCCCTGAGCTGACAGGGTAAAAATCTATCATTCTGCCCCTGAACAAGGCAGTTAACCCACTGTTCCCTTGTAGGCTGTTATTGTAATTAAGATTTTATTTTTAACTGACTTGCCTAGTTAAATAAAATAAAAATATTGATGTAAAAAAACAAATCTACTGGGGATTGCCCGCTTGATTGCTGAATTATTGACCCATATTTTTTACCTGACTATTATATCTGTCACTATCCCCAAAGTTTGGAAGGCGGCCCGTGTACAAACCGATTCTGGGTGCTGTACTTTCTACATGAACAATATCGACTTGTCTGTAAAGAAAATGTAACCTGCTGTCACGTGTGCTCCCTCTCTCACCATGCTGCTTGTTATGTCGCACACCTGTCACCATCGTTACACGCAGAATGACGCCTCACCAAAGGGAAGCATCAGGGTGTGGCTTTTTTTTTTTTTTTTTTTTGGAGGTGATGTCGTGCCCGGGTGTTATAACCGGAGCTACCTGGGAGGCCTCAGCCGGTTTGTCGGTTTCCCGTGCCTCGGCAGGTTCGATGGGTTCCCCTGCCTCTGCTGGCTCCACAGGTTATAGGTTGCCATGCCTCAGCATGGTTGAGACCTCCCCAGCCTAACTGGGGAGGTCTCAACCACCTTATCAGGCTCTCACGCCTCAGCCGGTTCGTCAGGTTTTTGCGCCTCAGCAGAGGCGGCTGGTCTGCTCCTGATCCCCGGGATCGTCCCTGTGGTTGGCGTCCTGCGCTGGAGCTGAACGCGACGGGGAGTGCGTACTGTCACGTATGCTGTCTCTCCGGCGCTCTAGGTCGCCATGCTCCCGCGCCTCAGCTGGATCGACAGGTTCCCGCGCCTTAGCAGAGGTGACCGGTCCGCTACTGATCCCCAGGATCGATCGTCATCTTGGTCAGCGTCCTGCGGCTGGGGCCGCGCGTCGGGGAGGGGGTACTGTCACATATGCTCCCTCTCCGGCCTCGCGGTCACCAGGCTGCTCGTTATGGTGCACACTGATCACCATCGTTACGTGGATTATGACACTCACCTGGATTCCATCACCTCCTTGATTACCTGTGATTATATGTCACTTCCTTTGGTTCCTTCCCCAGGCGTCATTGTTTCTGTTCCAGTGTCTTGTCGGTGCTCTGTTTGTTTTTCTTGTTTTGTTCATTTATTTAACAAATTTATTCACTCCCTGAACTTCCTTCCGGACTCTCAGCTTACATCGTTACACCTACACTTGTATGCCAATGATACTGTTGTGCATACTATTGCCCCCATGGTTGACTAGACTCTCTCTGATCTACAGTCTGCCTTCATTGTATTACAGAAACATTTTATTGAACTGAAACCAGTATTGAATGCAGGTAAAACTAAGTATGATCAATGGGCCTCACCCAGCTTGGTATTTCGACCATGCATACTACAAATGTAGTTGTTACCAATCCAAAATTGTTTTGCTGACATGGGCTAATTGAGTGACTGCTGATGCACCACCAAATTTCGAAATTGCACCTTGTGTATTCTACTATTCTAACTCTCAACAGTAAGATGAGACCCCGACTGAGTTTCTAAAATAAAACACAAAAACAGTTGCCCAACCCTGATGTAAGAAAGCAGATTATTCAGTTGACTTTCCTGTCGGTCCTAGACTATGGCGACATCATCTATATGAACCAAGCTGCTACTTCATTTTATCCGTTAGATACAGTTCATCATAGCGCATTGCGCTTTATTACAGGCGATAATTGTAGTACTCATCACTGCAGCTACCAGAAAGTTTGGTTGCCCGCTTTGATGCCACGTAGGTTGATAAAGTACATTGCTATGTTTTCATGTATAAAGCGCTTTTACAAAAAGTTCCACTGTACCTAACATCTTCCCTTAACTTTAGACACGCGTGTTACCACCCACGGTCTCAGGGATGGCTAACTCTGGAAATTCCTTTGGTCTCTACTGAGTTAGTAAATCCGTTGTTTGTTTTATTGCAGCTTATTTGTGGAACAATATTCAAAATATTCTTAAATGTGATGTTCTGGTGTCTCTAGGACAATTCCGAAAGCTGATTGAGGACCTTATTACTGATGAATGTGTTTGTTTTTTATGACCGTGTTTTTCTCTCTTTCTGCTTGAATTTTGAATTTATATTTTGATGTGTGTATTTTCTGTCATTTGTAATTCAGCGCTCATCTGTAAAAGATAGCTTGGTCTCAGTATGACTCCCTGATAAAACGAACTCATGTTGATCTCATGCACTGTGAGTCCTTGCATCTCGAGCTCCATCTATGAATTTGAGAATGTTCAATTTTTTTCAGCCCATCCCTCAGCTTTAGGCTATAGCTAATCAATTTCAAATGGCTAGGGCTTCCATTTGAAAACGAATTAAGGATTGTGGCTTTATAAAAATGTGGCTATTTAGAGTGGCTATTTAGAACTGAGAATCCTACAACTCTGTCTGTATAATAGCAAATTAATTCACAGAGTGCTCGTAATTCACAGAGCGCTTGTATATCTTTACATAGGATAACCCATCTACTGTATTTCAAAGCGAGAAGTTACATACCGCCGATGATACTGTCGGATGTTCTGCGCACACTTTTCGTTTTCACTTCCTCAAAAACGTGTTTTCCATCATAACCCCATGTATTTCGGCTTCCTTTCATGAGAACTGTCGGTGTATAATCTGCGTCAGTTACAGTTGAAAACGTGTATCATCTGACTTCAAGTCGAGAACAAACCCACCCAGTGAGCACTGTCCGGCGCCGACGTCCATTCGACATTGAAAAGACGTTGAAATTTGGCCTTGGACCGAACCATATCAGGTTCAGATTTGATTTCAATGTACAGATACGTCCGGACTGGATCAAACCTGAACCCATCATAGATGTCTATGTTTCACAAGTCTGGACAATGCAGCACCTTACCGTGGAGTACAGCAGAGTACAGTACAGTAAAGTACAGTTCATTACAGTACAGTAGAGTACAGTAATATACAGTAAAGTAGAGTAGCCTATAGTTCAGTACACTACAGTAGAGCACAGTAGAGTAAAGTATATTGTACTGTACTTTACCTTACTGTTCTCTACTATACTAAACTCTACTGTACTGTTACTGAACTAAATTCTACTGTACCGTACTGAACTAAACTCTACTGTGCTCTACTGTACTGTACAGTGCTGTCCAAACTTGTGAGACATAGACGTCCAGTCTGGACAGACCATGTGGTCCTGTTTTGGGGGTGGATCCCATTAGAATAATACTTGCTTTGCAAGTGTTCCTTTTTACATTTACATTTTGGGCTTTTAGAAGACGCTCTTATCTAGACTTTCAAAAATAATAACATCGCTTAGCCTCTCACATGAAACGACTGTCTTTCCTAAAGTTTTTTGTCTTGCCGACATAGTGGTGCACACACTGAACAATGTTGCACAAACGGGGGTCACACAATACAAGGTTCTTCACTTGGTCATGGGGATTCGCGATACCACGCTGTCTCGTAAAAACAATGATGTGATTAGATTGTGTAGCTAGAACAAGCTGTGGTTCAAAGCAGACTCATAAAAGTTTTCAGTTATACATTCACTTGTCATACAGTACTGTAATATCTAGCTTAGTGTTATTCAAAGTGTGGGACAATATACAAAAGTATTTATTGGTTTCTTTTCATTTTGATAAGGGATTCATTGTAATGATTTAAGGTTATTTGTTGATGTAAAAATCGAAATGTATCGATTTTAAGAGAAATTCTTGCGAAATGGGATCCCAGAAATGCTTGCAGGAAAAATGTGGTCCTCGCAGAAAAAGTTTAAATACCACTGATCTAGCTAATTCACAGTGGTGGAAAAAGTATCCAATTGTCGTACTTGAGTAAACGTAAAGGCACCTTAATAGAAAATGACTCAAGTAAAAGTGAAAGTCACCCAGTAAAATTCTACTTGAGAGAAGTCTAAAAGTATTTGGTTTGAAATATACTTACTTATTAAAAGTAAATGTTATAGCTAAAAAATACTTAAGTATCAAAAGTAAATGTAAAAGTATAAATCATTTCAAATTCCTTATATTAAGCAAACCAGACGGCACCATTTTCTCTTTTTTTTTATTTACGGATAGCCAGGGGCACGCTCCAACACTCAGATATAATTTACAAACGAAGCATGTGTTTAGTGAGTCCGCCAGATCAGAGGCAGTAGGGATGACCAGGGATGTTCTCTTGATAAGTGTGAATTAGACCATTTTCCTGTCCTGCTAAGCATTCAAAATGTAGCGAGTACTTTTGGGTGTCAGGGAAAATGTATGGAGTAAAAAGTACATACTTTAATTTAGGAATGTAGTGAAGTAAAAGTAAAAGTTGTCGAAAATAGAAATAGTAAAGTAAAGTACAGATACCCCAAAAAACGACTTAAGTAGTACTTTCAAGTATTTTTACTTAAGTACTACTTTACACTACTGCCAATTCATTTTGAATTGTGTAACATTGCTTGTGAACTTCAGAGCTGTAATGATTTGACACTTCGGCTTTGGTTAAAGGCAAGCACAAATGCATACTAGTAGGCTAGTAGTACTCATCGCTCCTGTTCGAGAGTCTACACATTCTGGGTAATGTGATACAACGTCATCTTCTCACTGGCTTCTTCTCTGGCGAGCTCTCATTGGCTATTGATGATCACCGTTCTCAAAACTTGCACTTGCAAATCTCAAACTTACAAGAGCATTGCAGATTTTGTGCCTTTAAAATCAAACATGTTTAAAAATATTAGGACGTCTGGGACTGCTCACAATAAATGCCGCGTGGCACGAGTAGGGAACGATATTTTTTAACACAATTGATAAAGCTAACATAAATGCATATGACAGATGGGAGGAATAATAAATATTACATATTGTGATCTTTCTTTATGTAGATATAAGTGAATGTATGGATGGTTGAAATTTGTCCGTAAATTACGTATTTTCAAATTAGGGAAAATACATATTTTTAACTTTCATTCACAACTGAAAATGAACCTAATTTCAACGTCTGGAAAAATACGTATTTTCAACGTCATTTTGCTCACTGGGAAATACCCACACAGATGTCTCAAAGTCTGTTCCACGTTGGTTCAATTGGACAACAACATTTATTCAACCAGGCAGATCTCCACGTCATCTTCAGAGAAGATGATGAAACTTGCTGAATAATGCATTTCAAATGTAGTCTGTTTGAAAGCTTCCTTCCTCTTGCAAAATACAGTGTGTTTTTTTAGATAGGGTTCACATTTTTCAACTGAATGTGAATTTCTTGCACAAGTTGTGAAAGAACCTATAGGCTACTACTAAATGTTGTAAGCGGCCTACTGTATTGTACTCTCAATACCAACAATAACATTGTAAAAAAAAATATCTGTTTTATGTCTTGCACTCATGTCCCTAACCCCCCCAATGGTGTTTTAAATATTTTCCAACTATCCTCGCCAGAGGCTGAGCCTAAAGTGTGCACGCACTAGTCCGAGTCCCAGTCACACCAAGTCATAGAGTCACCAACGCACACACAGGGACAATCCCACAGACCCAGTCATTCAAACGTAGGCTATGAATAAACGCTGTGTTGTTTACTCTTTGGTTATCACAGTTATAGCCGAGGACTACTGTAGATGGAGACCATCATTGAGCCACTCGGTTGACACTAAAGAGTCTTGACATGGCTGATGGCTCAGCAACATGGCCAAAGCAGAGAAAAAGATCGGTATTTTCTGCCCATGTTTTTGGCCCTCAGACCAGGGGAGAGTAACCAGGTATGACATATCCAGGACGGCGAGGAGGTACTTTGCTTTATCATGAGGGCCCTCTGTCTGACATATGGCCCAATGGTCAGCCCATGGACATCTCAGCAAACACTATAGGGACGTGACAGAGACCAGAATCAGCTGGAGACACTGGGGAACACTCAGGTTACTACCTGCACCCGCTGGGTTAGAGATGAGACACGATAATAAAATAGCATAAATCATTTTTACATTTTCTTTTTTTGAGTGCGTACCTTCTACAAATATATTTCTTCGAGACAGGACAAATCTTATCAAGGAAATGCGTTTTCCCAGAAATAGACCAAAACTGGTCAACTCCCTTGTACAGCATCTCACCCTGCATGCCTTTCACTTCTGCACTTCCCTTATTTGGTGACGCAATCAAACCCCTATGCTCTAATCATGAAAATCCTAATAGGAAGTCGAAAAAATATGCGGCTGTAAATGTGCACCTGAAACACTCCAAGCTTTGAATATTCACCGACAAACACTGTATTGGTAAAAGTCCACCAGAGATATGTCTCTGCATGACTTCAGTGACATTGACCGGGATGGAAGTGTTGGTGCTACTAAACCAGGTGAGTCGTACAGACGGAGATGACCTCTGACAGATGCAAGTCATCTAATGAGAAAAAGAGAAGAGAAGCAAGGCTGCAGCTGTGCCTCCACCCTGCCTACCTTCCTGTATCTCTCCTCCGTTCTCTCCGTCCCACCCAATTTTCAATAATACCTAATATATATGTCCAAACACCATGGTCTGGGCATGTCTGGACTCAGGGTTTGAAATGAGAGAGAGACAATAGAGTGGTTAGGAGGAGTGTGAGGATTTGGAAGTCATTTAGCCATTCATTGATTTATCTAGTGTCTACGAACATGTGACATTCCTGGATTAATCATTATTTTAAACAAAGTCAGATTTAATCAAGAAATACAATAGTCAGTTTAAACAAGGTGAAGTGTACACGTCCATAGCCGCGGGAAGTAGGCGTGCTGGGGATGCTGCAGCACCCCCTGATAAATTGAAATAATTGGGACAAAATGTGGCTATAAATAATCATTCTCCCCCAAAATGATATTCCCCCTGTCTGAATACACATATATAAAATCATTCAAAATACTACACTTGAGGGCATAATTTAACTACAGAGGATGGCTGCCGGTCCTGACTTGAATGGGAACAGCCATTTATGGATTATATTTCTATGGTTGATTGCAGCTGTTAGTTTGCCTCTCAACAACTTTTGAGCCATTCTGAGCGAACAGCACTGTTTTTTAAAAAGTAGCTTAACTTCAGATACTGGCAACGAGCCGCATCGGCCATCACTGGTGAGTAGCCTATGCTTCATCTTCATCATTGGGTGAATCAGTGTCACTGGAATGCTTATTTTGTACCCTACTGTACCCTATACTATCCATACAAATGTATGTGGACACCTGCTTGTCGAACATCTCATTCCAAAATCATGGGTTGGTCCCCCTTTGCTGCTATAACAACCTCCACTCTTCTGGGAAGGCTTTCCACTAGATGTTGGAACATTGCTGCGGGGATTGCTTTCATTCAGCCACAAGAGCGATTAGGCCTGGCTCGCAGTCGGTATTCCAATTCAGGTCAGGGCTCTGTGCAGGCCAGTCAAGTTATTCTTCATTGTATGCTGTACGTTAAGATTTCCCTTCACTAGAACCTAGCCCGAACGATGAAAACAGCCCCAGACCATTATTCCTCCTCCACCAAACTTTACAGGTGGCACTATGCAATCAGTCAGGTAGAGTTCTCCTGGCATCCGCCAAACCCAGATTTGTCCGTCAGACTGCCAGATGGTAAAGCGTGATTCATCACTCCAAAGAATGTGTTTCCACTGCTCCAGAGTCCAGTGGTGGCGAGCTTTACACAACTCCAGCCAACGCTTGGCATTGCGCATGGTGATCTTATGCTTGCTCGGCCATGGAAAGCCATTTTATGAAGCTCCTGACAAAGTTCTTGTGCTGACATTGCTTCCAGAGGCAGTTTGGAACTAGGTAGTGAGTGTTGCAACCGAGGACAAGCGATTTTTACGCACTACGCACTTCAGCACTCGGCAGTCGCGTTCTGTGAGCTTGTGTGGCTTACCACTTCGCAGCTGAGCTGTTGTTGCTCTTAGATGTTTCCACTTCACAATAACAACACTTACAGTTCACCGGGGGCAGCTCTAGCAGGGCAGAAATTTGACGAACTGACTTGTTGGAAAGGTGGCATCCTACGATGGTGCCACGTTGAAAGTCACTGAGCTCTTCAGGACGCTCTTCTACTACCAATGTTTGTCTATGGAGATTGCATGGCTGTGTGCTCAATTTTATACACCTGTCAGCAACGGGTGTGGCTGAAATAGCCGAATCCACTAATTTGAAGGACTGTCCGTATACCTTTTGCCGTTAGGAAAATTTAGTGCCGGACAAATGACTGGGAAGATTAAAATTGATCGGACATTTGAGACATTTACTAGCCATCCATATGCACTGGGTGTGTAACCCATTAGGGAGTCCACCCACGCAGCCAGCTCCACCAATAAACAAGGGATATTGTCCAAATTAGCCACATGTACATGTCCTTAAAAACAGCCTATAACAAATTACAAAAACACATTTCAAAACCCCTATTCCTTGTGTTTCGTTGCAGACGCAGAACTTCATAGCCTGCTGTTTTATTGGTTTTTACTTTCCTTAAACAATAATTGTCCATCTCACCGTTCAGCTATTGGAGATTTTAGCACTAAATGTATCAGGGCTTTGCATGGCTTAGACGTCCACTGTATGATATTAATAATAAAAAGACATATTTAAAAGGAAGATAAGCTTAATAAGCCTAGCCCCAGATAGAGAGAGATGCCGACGGCATGCTACGAAACCAATATGCATTTCTTTATCCTCGTCAGAAGGACAGAAGGAGGCTAATAGTTATTTTTCTTTCAGAATATTTTGTATAAAATATAGGTTATAGGAGTAACTCTGGCAGGCCTAAAACATTCTTCCTCACCTCAAGTTCAACTGTCGGAGTCAGTTGGAGCGCCTGTGCGCACTGCCTTCATATCATAGGCTTGCAGTATAATAGGCTAATAGCCACACCACACCAAAACAAATCAAATCAAATTGTATTGATTTTGTACACATATTTGCAGATGATATTGCAGGTAATGTGAAAAGCTTGTCTGTCTAGCTCCAACAGTGCAGTAATACACGTAAATTCAGAGTCCGGAATATAAATATACATATATATTTCTACATACTGTACAGTATATATATAAATATATAGTACAACAGTACCTAAACATTATTAAAGTGACCAGTGTTCAATGGCTATGTACATAGGGCAGCAGTCTCTAAGGTGCAGGTACCAGGTGGTAGCTGGCTAGTAATAGTGACTAAGGTTCAGGGCAGGGTATTGGGTGGTAGCTGGCTAGTAACAGTGAATAAGGTTCAGGACAGGGTACTGGGTGGTAGCTGGCTAGTAACAGTGACTAAGTTCAGGGCAGGGTACTGGGTGGTATCTGGCTAGTAACAGTGACTAAGGTTCAGGGCGAGGGTACTGGGTGGTAGCTGGCTAGTAACAGTGACTAAGGTTCAGGGCAGGGTACTGGGTGGTAGCTGGCTAGTAACAGTGACTAAGGTTCAGGGCAGGGTACTGGGTGGTAGCTGGCTAGTAACAGTGACTAAGGTTCAGGGTAGGGTATTGGGTGGTAGCCGGCTAGTAACAGTGACTAAGGTTCAGGGCAGGGTACTGGGTGGTAGCTGGCTAGTAACAGTGACTAAGGTTCAGGGCAGGGTACTGGGTGGTAGCTGGCTAGTAACAGTGACTAAGGTTCAGGGCAGGGTACTGGGTGGTAGCTGGCTAGTAACAGTGACTAAGGTTCAGGGCAGGGTTACTAGGTGGTAGCTGGCTAGTAACAGTGACTAAGGTTCAGTGCAGGGTACTGGGTGGTAGCTGGCTAGTAACAGTGACTAAGGTTCAGGGCAGGGTACTGGGTGGTAGCTGGCTAGTAACAGTGACTAAGGTTCAGGGCAGGGTACTGGGTGGTAGCTGGCTAGTAACAGTGACTAAGGTTCAGGGCAGGTTACTGGGTGGTAGCTGGCTAGTAACAGTGACTAAGGTTCAGGGCAGGGTACTGGGTGGTAGCTGGCTAGTAACAGTGACTAAGGTTCAGGGCAGGGTACTGGGTGGTAGCTGGCTAGTAACAGTGACTAAGGTTCAGGGCAGGGTACTGGGTGGTAGCTGGCTAGTAACAGTGACTAATGTTCAGGGCAGGGTTACTAGGTGGTAGCTGGCTAGTAACAGTGACTAAGGTTCAGGGCAGGGTACTGGGTGGTAGCTGGCTAGTAACAGTGACTAAGGTTCAGGGCAGGGTACTGGGTGGTAGCTGGCTAGTAACAGTGACTAAGGTTCAGGGCAGGGTACTGGGTGGTAGCTGGCTAGTAACAGTGACTAAGGTTCAGGGCAGGTTACTGGGTGGTAGCTGGCTAGTAACAGTGACTAAGGTTCAGGGCAGGGTACTGGGTGGTAGCTGGCTAGTAACAGTGACTAAGGTTCAGGGCAGGGTACTGGGTGGTATCTGGCTAGTAACAGTGACTAAGGTTCAGGGCAGGGTACTGGGTGGTAGCTGGCTAGTAACAGTGACTAAGGTTCAGGGCAGGGTACTGGGTGGTAGCTGGCTAGTAACAGTGACTAAGGTTCAGGGCAGGTTACTGGGTGGCGTGGAGGCCGGCTCTTGGTGACTATTTAACAGTCTTATGGCTTGGAGACAGAAGCTGTTTTTCAGTCTCTCCGCCCCAGCTTTGATGCACCTGTGAACAGGCCATGACTCGGGGGGCCAGACTGTTTGTGTGAATGGGCCATTTCAGGTCATCAGTGATGTGCACGCCAAGGAACTTGAAGCTGTTCACCGGCCCTGCTGATGTGGATGCAGGCGTGCTCTCTCTGCTGTCTCCTGAAGTCCACGATCGGCTCCTTCGTTTTGTTGACGTTGAGGAAGATCATTTATTTTCCTGGCACCACTCCGCCAGGGCCCTCACCTCTACCCCGTAGGTTGTCTTGTCGTTGTTGGTAATCAGGCCTACCACTGTTGTGTCGTCGGCAAACTTTATGATTTATTTGGAGACGTGCGTGGCCACTGTATTGAGGATCTACCTTCACCACCTGGGGTTGGCCTGTCAGGAAGTACAGGACCCAGCTTAGTGATGAGCTTGGATGGCACTACGGTGTTGAAGGCTGAGCTGTAGTCGATGAACAACATCCGTGCATAGGTATTCCTCTTATCCAGGTGGGATAGGGCAGTGTGCAATGCAATTGTGTCGTCCGTGGATCTGTTTGGGGCGGTATGCAAATAGTAGTGGGTCTAAGGCATGTGTCAAACTCATTCCACGGAGGGTCTGCTGGTTTTCGCTCCACGCTTGTACTAGAGTTATAAATTAAGGTCACAAATTAGTATGGAACTCCTCGCACCTGGTTGTCAAAGTCAGTAAAAAAAAGTATTGCTTTGGTACTACTGTAGCGCCACAAGCATGTGGTACATTTTCACAACATTTTTGGGGGGTAATATTTAAAACATACAATATACTTGCAGTGAAGCTGCTCAACAACTACATCACATTAGTCATCTAACAGCCTCTCATCCAGAGCGACACACAGAAGCAACCAGGGTCAACGCCCTCCCACAAGGTCAAAAACAGGCACCTGAACCATCCATCCATCAACCACCGGCCCAAGCTCCCAAACGCCAGCCCTCCAAGATCCCCCCCACAGTTCCTCAAGAGCTGCCGCTTAAACCATCTGAGACCCCCCCCCCCCGAGAAAAATAAATAAATAAAATAATTCCATTCCCCACCCCAAGTCCCCCCCAATGCACCAACAACCAACAAAATGAATAAAAGAGAAAGGAAAACAGAAAAGAACAATGCAAAAAACAAAAGAGATCAAGGACAACAACAATCATAACAGCAAGGCAAACTGAATATGTTTGAGTGCATGTATGGCACTGTTTACATACGTGTGTGTCCGTGTATGTGCACATGTGTGCCTTTGAATGAGAGTGTGTGTAAATGCATGTGTACAAACACCTGCACGGCATCAGCCTCAGACAAACCGGCATTAGCTGTAAAAACACTGCCTCTCAGTGTCATTGAAACATGCTTCTTGGTATGTTTCATTTTGACTTAATTTTGAAAACTTTTATCTTTGACCGTCATTCTATCCCCCCAGCCCAACAACTCCACTCCCACTTGTCTCCAATTCCAAATCCCATTCCACATTTTCACAACATTTAATACAAACCTCCAAACTGGTCACACTTGTAACACATCCAGTCTTTCATTCGAAACCTGTCATGGTGCGTTCATTTGGATTGCAAACATCTGTCACCACACAACCCTTGATTCAAAATATGTTTCTTGTGAAATGTAAAAAAAAACTGGTTTAATCACCAAAACACAACATAACATATTTTCAATTTAGTCATTTTAACTACCAGTTAATCCAATAGCAAACAATACAAGATACGCGTTTCAAATCAACCTTAGAAGTGCTGAAGGTACTATGCTACTGTACTGTAAATTACAGTTTTCACATTTGGCAAGACACATTACCCAACAAAATTGACAGAAAACATAGAATTTCCATAATATATATCCAATGTGTAATCAATGAAGACATCCTCTACAATCATTCATGCAAAAAAAATATATATAATCAAATGTCCTACCATACCATCTTCAGAGATAGCTGTTAAAAAAAACTGCAATTGAAACTAAAAACCCACAGACACCCCTGATCGGATAAGGTGGAGGTGATACGATCCTTAACTAGCCTCTGAAAACCCTTCATGATGACAGAAGTGAGTGCTACGGGGCGATAGTTAGCCTCTCAAAACCCTTCATGATGACAGAAGTGAGTGCTACGGGGCGATAGTTAGCCTCTGAAAACCCTTCATGATGACACAAGTGAGTGCTACGGAGCGATAGTTAGCCTCTGAAAACCCTTCATGACGACAGAAGTGAGTGCTACGGAGCGATAGTTAGCCTCTGAAAACCCTTCATGATGACAGAAGTGAGTGCTACGGGGTGATAGTTAGCCTCTCAAAACCCTTCATGATGACAGAAGTGAGTGCTACGGGGCGATAGTTAGCCTCTCAAAACCCTTCATGATGACAGAAGTGAGTGCTACGGGGCGATAGTTAGCCTCTCAAAACCCTTCATGATGACAGAAGTGAGTGCTACGGAGCGATAGTTAGCCTCTCAAAACCCTTCATGATGACAGAAGTGAGTGCTACGGGGCGATAGTTAGCCTCTCAAAACCCTTCATGATGACAGAAGTGAGTGCTACGGAGCGATAGTTAGCCTCTCAAAACCCTTCATGATGACAGACGTGAGTGCTACGGGTCGATAGTTAGCCTCTCAAAACCCTTCATGACGACAGAAGTGAGTGCTACGGGGTGATAGTTAGCCTCTCAAAACCCTTCATGACGACAGAAGTGAGTGCTACGGGGCGATAGTTAGCCTCTCAAAACCCTTCATGACGACAGAAGTGAGTGCTACGGGGCGATAGTTAGCCTCTCAAAACCCTTCATGACGACAGAAGTGAGTGCTACGGGGCGATAGTTAGCCTCTCAAAACCCTTCATGACGACAGAAGTGAGTGCTACGGGGTGATAGTTAGCCTCTCAAAACCCTTCATGACGACAGAAGTGAGTGCTACGGGGCGATAGTTAGCCTCTCAAAACCCTTCATGACGACAGAAGTGAGTGCTACGGGGTGATAGTTAGCCTCTCAAAACCCTTCATGACGACAGAAGTGAGTGCTACCGGGCGATAGTAATTTAGTTCAGTTACCTTCGCCTTCTTGAGTACAGGAACAATGGTGGACATCTTTAAGCAAGTGGGGACAGCAGACTGGGATAGGGAGAGATTGAATATGTCCGTAAACACTCCAGTCAGCTGGTCTGCACATGCTCTTAGGGCTCCAGCCATTACCACGAGCCGTCCTCCCCAATTAGGGCTTTACCAACCTCCTGTGACTTATAACCTATCTTAAACTAAATACGGAACACACACAGACATAGGCGTAATTTGTTCTTGCGTATTCTACCATGAAAACGGACCATCCTTACTGATTCGTTAATAATGATGAGTGAGAAAGTTACAGACGCACACACATCAGACCCCGCCCCAAAAATGCTAACCTCCCCTGTTATTGTAACGGTATGTCTTGGGGCTATGATATTTGTGCGTCTGTAACTTTCTCACTCATCATTATTCACAATTCATCTGGGATTATCCATAATCATAGTAGCCTCCACATTAATGTCGAAGTGTTTAGAAACATATTCTATTCTTATTTATAATAAAAGGGATTCCAAAATGACACAATACATTACTTACCATTAATTTTTATTGGGCACAAAATAATCTGATTCACAACCAAAACAAACAGAAAATGCATTCAACAAATTTGTCACAAGCTAGTCATTACGTGCTATGAATATGAGACCAAATGTTTAACTTTTTACTACTTCAATACACATTTAAGTGAATTTGTCCCACTACTTTTGGTCCCTTAAAATGGGAGGGACTATGTAGAAAAAGCTGACAGTCTGGACTTTAACCTCATAGGCATTTTATCATTTCAAATCCAAAGTGCTGGATGGAGTACAGAGCCCAAATGAAAAACTGGGTTTTCAACGGGTTCAGTCTGCTTTCCAACAGACACTGGGAGACAAACTCACCTTTCAGCAGGACAAAACCAAAACACAAGGCCAAATCTACACTGAAGTTGCTTTCCAAGAAAACAGTGAATGTTCCTGAGTGGCCGAGTTACAGTTTTGAATGAAATCTACTTGAAAATCTATGTCAAGACCTGAAAATGCTTGTGTGGTGTGGTCGTCTGCTGCAATAACCCATCCATGACAAGGATCGACGAGCAGTGTGTTCTTCACACCGCTGTTGTACTGCGCTGGTATTTGTCTGTTTGTGACCCGCCTGCAGCCTGCACAATTCTTGCCATTCTCCTTCAACCTCTCACATCAACAAGCTGTTTTTCCCCACAGGACTGCTGCTGACTGGATTGGTTTTGATTGTCGCACCATTCTCGTTAAAACCTAGACACTGTCGTGCGTGAAAAGGCAGTTTCTGAGAAAAAATATGAACGCAACATGCAACAATTTCAAAGATTTTACTGAGGTACATTTCATATAAGGAAAACAGTCAATTGAAGTCTATGGATTTCACATAACTGGCAATACAGATATGCATCTGTTGGTCACAGATATATCCCTTTAAAAAAGGTAGGCACATGGATCAGAAAACCAGTCAGTATCTGGTGTGACCACCATTTGCCTCATGTAGCACGACACATCTCCTTCGCATAGAGTTGATTGTGACCTGTTGAATATAGTCCCACTCCTCTTCAATGGCTCTGCAAAGTTGCTGGACATTGGCGGGAACTGGAACACGCTGTCGTACACGTCGATCCAGAGCATCCCAAACATGCTCAATGGATGGCACGTCTGGTGAGTATGCTGGCAATGGGAGAACTAGGACATTTTCAGCTTCCAGGAATTGTGTACAGACCCTTGTGACATGATGGGGGGGGATGAATGGGACGACAATGGACCTCATGATCTCATCTCGGTATCTCTGTGCATTCAAATTGCCATCGATGAAATGGAATTGTGTTCGTTGTCCGTAGCTTATGCCTGCCCATACCATAACCCCACCGCCACCATGGGTCACTCTGTTCACAACGTTGACATCAGCAAACGCTCGCCCACACGACACCATACACGCTGTCTGCCATCTGCCCGGTACAGTTGAAACCGGGATTCATCCGTGAAGTGCACACTTCTCCAGTGTGCCAGTGGCCATCGAGGTGAGCATTTTCCCACTGAAGTTGGCTACAACGCCGAGCTGCAGTCAGGTCAAGGCCCTGGTGAGGAACACAAGCACACAGATGATTTTCCCTGAGACAGATTCTGACTGTTTTTGCAGACATTCTTCAGTTGTGCAAACACACAGTTTCATCAGCTGTCCAGGTGGTTGGTCTCAGACGATCCCGCAGGTGAAGAAACCAGATGTGGAGGTCCTGGGCTGGCGTGGTTACACAACATTCAATTCTCTGGCAATAGCTCTGGTGGGCATTCCTACAGTCAGCATACTGATTGCATGCTCCCTCAAAACTTGAGACATCTGTGGCATTGTGTTGTGTAACAAAACTGCACATTTTAGAGTGTTCTTTTATTGTCCCCAGCAAACGTTGTACCTGTGTAATGATCATGCTGCTTACAGTTTTTTCCAATTGCTAACACACTAAAATGACATGCACAGCACAATTATTTAAACTAACACACAGAGAGCAAAACCTCTTCTCAAGTCTCCAAAAGTCTAAACACATTTTCTGCTTTACACACATTTTGCAATTCAAAATGGCACGTTTTAAATGCACTGCACACGGTTCTCTGCATAAGACACAACAATCTGACATAAAGTCACCTGTTTGCCATTTCAAAACACTGCCATTCAAAATTATACTACATGAGCTAATTTGCCAATACATGTGCCACCTGGCCAAACACCTCTCTGGTTAATTGTTACCACTTCAATCAGGAAGTAAGCACTATGAAAAGACCACAGGTGAGCACCTTTTGTTTTACAACAACAATGGAAGCCGTTGCAGAGAGAGGAAGAGGAAGAGGGAGGGTGAGAATGAGAGGGGGAGGAAGAGTGAGAGGTAGGGGTAGAGCTGGTTCATGGCCAAAGAAGACAACAACTTTCAAATTAAATCAGAGCAACCTTAGTTGATCATGTCATCAACCATGGGCTGACAATGCGAGAGGCTGGACAGAGAGTGCAGCCCAACTTGAGCCGTTTTACTGTCGCCTGTGTCATCCAGACATTTAGACTGGAGTACAGGTATGTAACCAACATTTCTTTCACACTATGTAGTACACCCCATGTCATAGTGTATCAGTTGGGTGACACCTGTTAACTTCATGAATGGCTGATGTCATACACTAACTGCACAAATTTCCTGTAGAATTTACTCTACTGTGGGGGAAATATCTTTCGGCTGCATTGTCCAAGCCCTATATTTTAGTTTTTTTGTTTTTCTAAAGGACTGAGAGACGCAACCATGGTGGAGGAAGGGGCCAAATGTTCACCGGGGTACAGGAAGTTGCCACTGTAAACTTGGTTTTGGAAAAGAATGAAATCAGATTACGAGAAATTCAAAGCCACATCATCCAAGACAACACCATATTCAACAACATTCAACGAGTCAGTCTGTCCACATGGGCTCGCATTCTCAAGTGAAACCAAATCAGAATGAAACAACTTTATAAGGTGCCGTTTGAGAGAAACTCTCAAAGAAACAAAGAGGTCAGACGAGCATATGTGGATGTAAGTACAATACTGACTGCAGTACACTACACACAACATTGTTTCCCAGTGTACTGGATAACACCATATTGACTGCTTTTGTTCTTTGTTTTCAGGCAGTACTGGAAATGGATGCTCATGCAATCCCACATGAGTTCATATTTTATAGATGAGGCTGGGTTCAACCTAGCAAAGACCAGAAGAAGGGGGAGAAACGTCATTGGCCACAGAGCCATTATAGATGTTCCTGGCCAACGTGGTGGGAACATCACAATGTGCGCTGCCATCTCCAATACGCATGGTGTCCTCCACCGTCATGCCAACCTTGGACCATACAACACAGCCCATATTCTCACATTTCTGGACAGACTCCACAACATTCTCATACCACCAGAGCGTATGAATGATGCAGACCATCAAAGAACCCGGTACGTTGTAGTATGGGACAATGTGAGCTTTCATCGTGCAGCCCCAGTCCTAAACTGGTTTGCTGACCACCCATCCATTTCTCGTGCAATACCTCCCACCATACTCACCATTTCTGAACCCCATAGAAGAGTTATTTTCGGCATGGCGGTGGAAGGTATACGACTGGCTGCCCTTTGTGCGCATGCCTCTTGTGCAGGCTATGGAAGAGGCATGTGATGAGATTGATGTGGGTGCGATTCAGGGATGGATAAGGCACTCAAGGTGCTTCTTCCCTCGATGTCTGGCAAGGGAAGATATTGCCTGTGATGTGGACGAGGCGTTGTGGCCAGACCCAGCTGTGATGTGGACGAGGCGTTGTGGCCAGACCCAGCTGTGATGTGGACGAGGCGTTGTGGCCAGACCCAGCTGTGATGTGGACGAGGCGTTGTGGCCAGACCCAGCTGTGATGTGGACGAGGCGTTGTGGCCAGACCCAGCTGTGATGTGGACGAGGCGTTGTGGCCAGACCCAGCTGTGATGTGGACGAGGCGTTGTGGCCAGACCCAGCTGTGATGTGGACGAGGCGTTGTGGCCAGACCCAGCTGTGATGTGGACGAGGCGTTGTGGTCAGACCCAGCTGTGATGTGGACGAGGCGTTGTGGCCAGACCCAGCTGTGATGTGGACGAGGCGTTGTGGCCAGACCCAGCTGTGATGTGGACGAGGCGTTGTGGCCAGACCCAGCTGTGATGTGGACGAGGCGTTGTGGCCAGACCCAGCTGTGATGTGGACGAGGCGTTGTGGCCAGACCCAGCTGTGATGTGGACGAGGCGTTGTGGCCAGACCCAGCTGTGAGACGAGGCGTTGTGGCCAGACCCAGCTGTGATGTGGACGAGGCGTTGTGGCCAGACCCAGCTGTGATGTGGACGAGGCGTTGTGGCCAGACCCAGCTGTGATGTGGACGAGGCGTTGTGGCCAGACCCAGCTGTGAGACGAGGCGTTGTGGCCAGACCCAGCTGTGATGTGGACGAGGCGTTGTGGCCAGACCCAGCTGTGATGTGGACGAGGCGTTGTGGCCAGACCCAGCTGTGATGTGGACGAGGCGTTGTGGCCAGACCCAGCTGTGATGTGGACGAGGCGTTGTGGCCAGACCCAGCTGTGATGTGGACGAGGCGTTGTGGCCAGACCCAGCTGTGATGTGGACGAGGCGTTGTGGCCAGACCCAGCTGTGATGTGGACGAGGCGTTGTGGCCAGACCCAGCTGTGATGTGGACGAGGCGTTGTGGCCAGACCCAGCTGTGATGTGGACGAGGCGTTGTGGCCAGACCCAGCTGTGATGTGGACGAGGCGTTGTGGCCAGACCCAGCTGTGATGTGGACGAGGCGTTGTGGCCAGACCCAGCTGTGATGTGGACGAGGCGTTGTGGCCAGACCCAGCTGTGATGTGGACGAGGCGTTGTGGCCAGACCCAGCTGTGATGTGGACGAGGCGTTGTGGCCAGACCCAGCTGTGATGTGGACGAGGCGTTGTGGCCAGACCCAGCTGTGATGTGGACGAGGCGTTGTGGCCAGACCCAGCTGTGATGTGGACGAGGCGTTGTGGCCAGACCCAGCTGTGATGTGGACGAGGCGTTGTGGTCAGACCCAGCTGTGATGTGGACGAGGCGTTGTGGCCAGACCCAGCTGTGAGACGAGGCGTTGTGGCCAGACCCAGCTGTGATGTGGACGAGGCGTTGTGGCCAGACCCAGCTGTGATGTGGACGAGGCGTTGTGGCCAGACCCAGCTGTGATGTGGACGAGGCGTTGTGGCCAGACCCAGCTGTGATGTGGACGAGGCGTTGTGGCCAGACCCAGCTGTGATGTGGACGAGGCGTTGTGGCCAGACCCAGCTGTGATGTGGACGAGGCGTTGTGGCCAGACCCAGCTGTGATGTGGACGAGGCGTTGTGGCCAGACCCAGCTGTGAGACGAGGCGTTGTGGCCAGACCCAGCTGTGATGTGGACGAGGCGTTGTGGCCAGACCCAGCTGTGATGTGGACGAGGCGTTGTGGCCAGACCCAGCTGTGATGTGGACGAGGCGTTGTGGCCAGACCCAGCTGTGATGTGGACGAGGCGTTGTGGCCAGACCCAGCTGTGATGTGGACGAGGCGTTGTGGCCAGACCCAGCTGTGATGTGGACGAGGCGTTGTGGCCAGACCCAGCTGTGATGTGGACGAGGCGTTGTGGCCAGACCCAGCTGTGATGTGGACGAGGCGTTGTGGCCAGACCCAGCTGTGATGTGGACGAGGCGTTGTGGCCAGACCCAGCTGTGATGTGGACGAGGCGTTGTGGCCAGACCCAGCTGTGATGTGGACGAGGCGTTGTGGCCAGACCCAGCTGTGATGTGGACGAGGCGTTGTGGCCAGACCCAGCTGTGATGTGGACGAGGCGTTGTGGCCAGACCCAGCTGTGATGTGGACGAGGCGTTGTGGTCAGACCCAGCTGTGATGTGGACGAGGCGTTGTGGTCAGACCCAGCTGTGATGTGGACGAGGCGTTGTGGCCAGACCCAGCTGTGATGTGGACGAGGCGTTGTGGCCAGACCCAGCTGTGATGTGGACGAGGCGTTGTGGCCAGACCCAGCTGTGATGTGGACGAGGCGTTGTGGTCAGACCCAGCTGTGATGTGGACGAGGCGTTGTGGCCAGACCCAGCTGTGATGTGGACGAGGCGTTGTGGCCAGACCCAGCTGTGATGTGGACGAGGCGTTGTGGCCAGACCCAGCTGTGATGTGGACGAGGCGTTGTGGCCAGACCCAGCTGTGATGTGGACGAGGCGTTGTGGCCAGACCCAGCTGTGCGGCAAGATGCTGCCTAATTATTTTTCTTGCCTCTTTTTTTCTATATATTTTTTTCTGCATATTTTTTCTGCAATTTTCTTTTTCAGTTTACTGTTTTTTTGTGAGCATATTTTTGTTCAGTCCAATGTAAATATATCTGCTGTGCATATGTTGCACTGACTTGTTTGGTAAAAAATAAAATGTTTCAACAGCATGTATCTGCAAATATTTCTGTGCATTTGAAGAATTTTCTACAATTTGAACTATTTTAGTATTATGGCAAAGCAAACTAAAGATGAGTGCTTTTCATTATGCCCAACAGTGTGTAGTTGGTTAGACAAAAATCTGGTAATATGAATGAAGTGTGTGCCATTTCGTGCAAACGTTTGATAATGCTATATGTAGTTGTAACGTTCGTCGTTGGAATGAGAAGAGGAGGACCAATGCGCAGCGTGGTAAGTATCCATTTTAATAAGAATACTTGAACAAAAACAATAAACTGACAAACGACCGAGACAGTTCCGTATGGTGAAGCACAGACACAGAAAATAACCACCCACCAAACCCACAGGAAAACAGGCTACCTAAATATGGCTCCCAATCAGAGACAACGACTGACACCTGCCTCTGATTGAGAACCATACTAGGCCAAACACATAGACAACCTAGACATACAACATAGAATGCCCACCCACATCACACCCTGACCAAACAAAACATTGAAACATACAAAGCAATCTATGGTCAGGGCGTGACAGTAGTTTTGGTTGCAGTGCTTCTTTTTGCAGGATATATGAGGTATTTTGCAGTTTGGGTGTGTGGTTTTGTGAATTGTGTTAAGTATTTTGATAAAACCAGCCTAGTTTGCAAAATTGTGTTTTAGCAATTGGGAAAAACTGTAATGATCTTCTTTACATGTCACACCTGTCACATGGATGGATTATCTTGCCATTGGAGAAATGCTTACTAACAGGGATGTAAACAAATGTGAGAAATAAGGATTTTGTGTGTATGGAAAATGTCTGTGATCCATTTCAGCTCATGAAACATTATACCAACACTTTGCATTTATATTTTTGTTCAGAGTAGTAGTGTGTGTGTGTGTGTGTGTGTGTGTGTGTGTGTGTGTGTGTGTGTGTGTGTGTGTGTGTGTGTGTGTGTGTGTGTGTGTGTGTGTGTTCCTCTCTTCATACTATTCCCTTTCGATGAGGTTAGGGATGTAATAATCACTGTAGCTGTCCAGTCTGGGAATCTGAAAGTGAAAGAAACAGTTAAGTAATTTCGACAGTTACAGCATCACTATTTTGAGCTCGTTTATGCATAGGCTACAAACAAGAAAATTCTACGTGTGGTCCATTCAATCTCAACCGAATAGTGGCGCTGGCTATATACAAGCTAATGTTAGTGAAACGTAGCTGTACCTGTCTAATATCATTATCATATTCCCTTGGCTCTGGCTTTGTGCACTATAGTAGCTTCTATTTCTATTCAGTATACAAACCAGGATGTGGATCTCAGTCTCAGATTACCGTCAAGGTAAGGAAACATTACGAGAAGGTAATTGAGTGAAGTATCTGTACCTGTCTTTTCAATGACTTGTTCTTGATAAGTCTCCGGATTTGACTCTTTCCCCTCGTCCACCTCGTCTCTGATCTTCATCTCATGAGGGCGTCTCTTGCCCTTTCTGTGTTCAGTCTCACGTCCAACAGGTGCTGCCAGTGGCCGGTGATTTTATTGCAGGAAAACTGAAATCGGTCTTACCTCATTTCTACCAACGTGTCAACTAACTACAGGCAACAAAACTCTAGACCATCTTTACTCCACCCAGAGGGACACATACAAGGCTCTTCCTCACCCTCCATTTGACATATCTGACCATAACTCTATCCTCCGGATTCCTCCTTACAAGAAAAAACTCAAACAGAGAGTACCAGCGACGTGCACAATATGGAAGTGGTCCAATGAAGCGGATGCTAAGCTACAGCACTATTTCGCTAGCCCAGACTGGAATATGTTCCGAGACTCATCCAATGACATTGAGGAGTTTACCACATCAGTACCGGCTTCAATAATAAGTGCATCGTCCCCACAGTGACCGTACATACATTTTCCAACCAGGCGACATCCTCACTGAGCTAAAGGCTAGAGCTGCTGCTTTCAAGGAGCTAACCCGGAAGCTTATAAGACATCCTGCTACTCCCGCCGATGAATCATCAAACAGGCAAAGCGTCAATACAGGACTCAAATCGAATCCTACTACACCGGCTCTGACGCTCGTCGGATGTGGCAGGGCTTGCAAACTAACATGGATTACACAGGGAAACCTGGTTTCTATTCTATTCAGTCCAGTCTAGTCTAGTCCAGTTTAGTCCAGTCCAGTTTCGTCTAGCCCCATTATTGACTGACAGTAAAACAGAAGAAGTCATATTTAATCCCATTTAGTAACAGAGGGGGACATTATAATACATTATTACAGTTAGATAGATTGTTTAAGAAAATAGCCAACCAAATAGGCTACTTGATTAGGCTGCAGATGATCGATCAGGGCAGAGCACAAGGATGTTGTTTATTGTCCTCTTTGGATTTTCAGGTCGGTGGGGAAAAAAAATATATATCTGAAATTAAGACAAGAAATTACATGTCTATCAATTTCCAGCTGATGAGTTAGACTCAGGTGTCACTCTGGCCAATAGGTTGCTGGTAGAGGTGTTTTGCTTCAGTCGAAGCGGCTAAGAAATTGAATACAAATGTTGTGCAACAGCTGGATTGTTGGCTATGTTGCCACGACAACAACATTATGATGCACCAATATGATGGCCCAGAGTGCTGGTCACAGAACTAGATTGAGATTCTACGTCTATGGTTCTGGCACTGTGACATTACCTAGGCCTGTACAACCGTTAATTCACCTATGCTTTGCCAAACGTTTCATAACTTGACTTATAAATGATTTGTGAAGCGCTTATGTAAGCCCTGGGAAGGTGCTTAGAAATGCTGACTCTCGGAGCCCAAAATCAATCTTGCGCCAGCTACTGTTCTACATCATGCTACCGTCTCTGGTAACCAACACCCCAGCCAGCAGCAACATAGTGTTGTTGTAGTAGGCTATGTAATGGGAGGTTCCGACAGTAGGGGGCACTATGTGCATTTCATTCCATTGGCATGGACTGCTGCTTCAGCTGTTATGTAGCCTGGAATGAGCCAAGTTAGTCCATTCCATTGGATAGATAGAACAATGAAAATGTCACGGGATAGAAGACTGCTTGAGACATGATATCTGGAACAAACAGGCCTGAATCCCTGGAATCATAAAACATCAGGAATGTAGAATGTGTGTTCAATTTGGAGTCTGGAGCACAGATGCAAGGTCCGTGAAGGCCTCTGCATATACAAAATCCAGCTGTGATGGAATGGGACAGGCAGTGCCAAGGAAAGCAGTCAGGACACAGCGGGGGACTGAGAATGGAGTGAAAATGCATGCAGTGCGTTCGGAAAGTTTTCAGATCCCTTGACTAGTTCCAAATGTTGTTACGTTTCAGCCTTATTCTAAAATGGATTCAATTGTTTTTATTTACTCATCAATCTACACATGGTATGCATATCCCATAATGACAGAGCAACAGGTTTATTAGACTTTTTTTTTTAGACACATGCAAATGTATTAAAAATAAACAGCAATATTGTATCACATTTACATAAGTATTCAGACCCTTTACTTTGTTGAAGCATCTTTGGCAGCGATTACATCCTTGAGTCTCCTTGGGTATAACGCTACAAGCTTGGTACACCTGTATTTTGGGAGTCTCTCCCATTCTTCTCTGCAGATTCTCTCAAGCTCTGTCAGGTTGGATGGGGAGCATCGCTGCACAGCTATTTTCAGGTCTCTCCAGAGATGTTCGATCGGGTTCAAGTCCAGGCTCTAGCTGCGCCACTCAAGGACATTCAGAGACTTGTCCCGAAGCCTCTCCTGCATTGTCTTTGCTGTGTACTTACGGTCATTGTCCTGTTGGAAGGTGAACCTTCACCCCCAGTCTGAGGCCCTGGCGCTCCGGAGTAGGTTTTCATCAAGGATCACTCTGTATTTGCTCCATTCATCTTTCCCTAGATTCTGACTAGTCTCCCAGTCTCTGTCACTGAAAAACATCTCCACAGCATGATGCTGCCACCACCATGATTCAACGTAGGGATGGTGGCAGGTTTCCTCCAGATGTGACGCTTGGCATTCAGGCCAAAAAATTCAATCTTGGTTTCATCAGACCAGAGAATCTGGTTTCTCATGGTCTGAGAGTCCTTTAGGTGCCTTTAGGCAAACTCCAAGCTGGCTGTCATGTGCTTTTACTGAGGAGTTGCTTCTGTCTGGCCACTCTACCATAAAGGCCTGATTGGTGGAGTACTGCAGAGATGGTTGTCCTTCTGGAAGGTTCTCCCATCTCCACAGAGGAACTCCCTGACTAAGGCTCTTCTCCCCTGTTTGCTCAGTTTGGCCGGGCGGCCAGCTCTAGGAAGAGTCTTGGTGGTTCCAAACTTCTTCCATTTAAGCATGATGGAGGCCACTGTGTTCTTGGAGACCCTCAATGCGGTATAATTTTTTTGGTACCATTCCCCAGATCTGTGCCACGTCACCAATCCTGTCTCGGCGCTCTACGGACAATTCCTTCGACCTCATGGCTTGGTTTTTGCTCTGACTTGCACTGTCAACTGTGGGACCTTATATAGACAGGTGTGTGACTTTCCAAATCATGTCCAATCAATTGAATTTACCACAGCTGGACTCCAATCAAGTTGTCGAACCATCTCAAGGATGATCATTGGAAACAGGATGCACCTGAGCTCAATTTCAAGTCTCATAGCAAACGATCTGAATACTTATGTAAATAAGGTATTTGTGTTTTTTATGTTGAATAAATTTGCTAAGATTTCTAAAAACCTGTTTTCGCTTTGTCATTATGGGGTGTGTAGATTGATGTGGGAAAACAAGAACTTTATCCATTTTAGAATAAGGCTGTAATGTAGCAAAATGTGGGAAAAGGGAAGTGGTCTGACTACTTTCTGAATGCACTGTATTATGTTGTAAAGTCCCCATTCAACACCCAGCACAAGTTGAACGTTTGAGTAGGCCTGTGTGATGTCTAAGTACACAAAGCTGTGATTAAGGTTAAGCCATTTCACCCCCACATGTCAGCTGTGACATACTGTACCTTTTGGGGGCATAAAGGGAACTGGGCGCTGCCAGTTTGGCTTGTGGCCAGACACAATTGAAGCTTCTGTGTCTTCTGTGAACTCTGTGAACTCTGAGACACATCTGTATAATGACGGACGGTGAGCCTTTGAGTTTAACAAGTAAAGCTTAATATCAATAACCTACTGAACATAATGGATATTTTTACACTAATACAAATCAAGGATCAATGAGCCAACCATGTAGGCATACTTATGTATTTGCAAAAAAGCAGATCCAAATATAGTATTAGAGCCGACTAAAATAGTGAGGTGACTGTTCAAGTTTTCTGAACGGAATACTTGTAGTAGGCTATAGGTTACAAAAAGAGCTCAGGGAAAAAAGCGAGCCTCCGCGTGCGAAATCAATTTGGGGGCATTGTTGAATTTTGACAGTTTAGTTCCCGCAGCCCTCGAACTGAAACACTCCCAGTGAGAAAGTATTTACAATGTTATGGATGACGGGGTCGTGGTCACCCTTCTCATCCGCTAATTCTTTTGGGCTTTTATGGCAAGCAACTCAGATCAATTCCGACCTGTCATTGAACAAAGACATACGTCATGGCTGCATCAAACAGCCGACGCGACGTACGGTCCAAGTTATGGGTCACAGTGATCGTTATTGTTGTGGTCGTACTGCGGGTACTGTAGCTTCGATAACTGGACTCCTCGTCTTCTTGAACATGTCGGTTGTTCAGGTAAAGCGCCCCCCCCCCCCCCCCCCCCCATCTTATAGCTGATGTTCACCTTGACGACCAGAAAACCTCTATTCATGCTCTTTTTGATTTTCTTTCTTCCCAGCTCACAGTTGGTTCCCCAAAACTTCTGGAAGTCAGGAAAAGTACAACTTCAAAACACGTTCATAAAAACTTTCATGAAGTATGATGTCTCCTACAGTCTTTTGAGCTGATACATTGGGAGTGAGTGAAGAACAGTTTATTAGTCTACTGATTTATAAATGACATATTATGCAATAAGTAACAGAATATGAACTACAGTGCCTTCAGAAAGTATTCACACCCCTTGACTTTTTCCAACATTTGTTGTGTTACAGCCTGAATTTAAAATGAATTCAATTCAGATTTTGTGTCACTGGCCTACACACAAGACCCTATAATGTCAAAGTGGACTTATGTTTTTAGAACTTTTCTGAAATTAATAAAAAATGAAAAGCAGAAATGTCTTGAGTCGATAAGTAGTCAACTACTTTGTTATGGCAAGACTAAATAAGTTTAGGAGTAAACGTTTGTTTAACAAGTCACATAAGTTGCATGAACTCACTCTATGTACAATAATTGTGTTTAACATGATTTTTGAACGACTACCTCATCTCTGTACCCCACATAAAATTATCTATCTGTAAGTTCCCTTGGTCCAACAGTGAATTTCAAACACAGATTCAAACACAAAGACCAGGGAGGTTTTCCAATGCCTTGCAAATAGGGGCACCTATTGCTAATGGAAGAAAAAAAAACTTTAAAAAATAAAATCAAAATTAAAAGCAGATATTGAATATCGGTGCAAAAAATGAACGTTATGTCCTGAATACAAAGTGTTACATTATTCTTCACCTCTTGATCAGAAATATAATTTGCAGCATACCTCTCTCATTTACTTAACCATTTAGATTGTACCTGTTGATTAAATGTGAATTATGTCTGCATAAAGTATCAGCATACACTGAAAACTTTGTTACTGCATGGAGATGAATGACTGTGATAATCAAAGTGGACTAAGGCAGTCAGGTTTGATCAGTGTCATTGGTCCGATTCTTTTCTCTCTGTAGTCTGGCCTGGGATCCCATGGATTGGCTCCAGTCTCGAGTTTGTTACAATGACTACAAAGCCTGTTAGCCGCACAAGCAAAGACCCTGTGAGTCACAAATATGACCATACGGTCGAAGAAACTAATCACATCCCTCAGAAATACATTCTATTACGTTGATATTGATTACTGGACTGTTAGGTCTTGCACGAAAGGCATTTCACTGTACTTGTGTAGAAGACATTAAAACTTGAAACTTGAAATAAACCACAGACATTGGTCCTAACAATGAAACTGGTAATGGGTAGCAGTGATTGAGTCTTTTATTTATTCTATGAATCACCACTCACCAGGCAAATACTAGTTGAGATGGAAAGATGGATTTGTAGTCCACTGCAACTCAAGACTAAGTAAACCTAGGCCTGTCTAACAATTGTACAAAGTTACGAAAGCTGCCAAGTTTAGAGTCAGCAAGGTTATGTGAGTAGGTGTCGGCAAGGGGGCAGGGAATGGTGTGTTGTTGTTTCGATTGCACCCATGAAGAGCGGCCTAATCATTTGCACGACTGAGCTTGTACTTCATTACTAATCAAAGCAAAAACATGTTTCTGGGAATATTTGCAATTTTTCCATTTATCATGTTGGAAAAAGTGCAACTCCAGCATTGTGACTGACAGCAAACATGTCCATTCTAACAAAGGAAATGGAAGGACTAACAATACAGATAAACAGCAAAAAAAACTGTACCATAGAGGCTCAGAATAAGTTAGAGGAAAAACAAAAAGAAATGGAGGAACTTATTCAACAAAGATCAAGTGTAGTATATTATAATAATAAAGCAAACTGGATGGAATATGGTGAAAAATGCACCAAATAATTTATTAATCTTCAACATAAAAATGCTACCAAAAAATTATTTACTGAAACATGTTACAAATGACGGAGTCACCTATGATTCACTAAATGATATTTTGAAAGAGGAAGCAAAGTACTTTAAGCATATGTTTTCGTTTCAGTCTCTTCCATCTCCTCTGTCCGAAGCAAATTGTATGGGTTTTTTGTTCTATTAATAATGTAAAATTAACAGCCATACAGAAAGACTCATGTGAAGGTGAAATTACAGAGGAGGAACTTATTGATGCAATTAAAGCCTTTAAGTCCGGGAAAACTCTAGGGCTGGATGTCATATCAGTTAAGGTATATCAAACGTTTTTTGATATACTCAGAGGATCGTTATTAGCATGTTTTAACCACTCCTATGTAAACGGTAGATTATCAGACACTCAACAAGAAGGTCGGATTTCATTATTACTGATTCACCAACAGGATACAAGTGGGAAATGTAAAAATCCAATCCATTAAAAAAATTGGAGGCCCCTTACACTTTAGTGTTGTGATGCAAAATGTATAGCGCATAGAATTAAAAAGTTATTGTCAGACATTATTCATTCTTATAAGACAATTTTTTTACATGAACGATACATTGGCGATAATATAAGGCAAGTACTGGAAACAATATGTCACGACTTCCACCGAATTCGGTCCCTCTCCACGACTTCCACCGAATTCGGTCCGATCGGCAGTCAACGTCGAACGTTGCTGATGATTAGGTGACCGTGATGGTATGAGTTCCAGATTGGGAATTTAGACAAGACACCGGGGTTAACAATCCTACTCTTACAATAAGTGCCGTGGGATCTTTAGTGACCACAGAGAGCCAGGACACCTGTTTAATGTCCCATCCGAAGACGGCTGTAATGAACACGAGGGGAGACAGAGAGCTGGTTTCAAGCACAGGGCGCAGCAGGTGTTTATTGCAAAGGACCACAGGAGGAGGCAGGTAGCTGGGTCCAGGGGCAGGCAGAAGGTCATACACAGGGGTCCAAAAGCGCAACAGTACAGGCATGGAAAAGGCTAGTAACATAGTCCATGAGATCAGGCAATAGGTAGATAACAGGAAATACAATAAGCTAATGTACAGGCAGGGAATAGGCAAAAGGCGTCGTTAGTGAGGCAGGCAATACACAGGAGTACATCATGGGACACACAGAGCTCTGAAGACGTGTGTCACAAAACAAACAATACCTCACAGTGATGGGGTGCAATGAACTGAACTAAATAGTGTGTGATAATGACATATAGGTGTCTGAACAGGTGATTATAATTCAGTTGATTGGGATCTAGAAAGTGAGCTGCGTTCAGGGGGATCTAGGTGTTTGAGAGTGTGAGCTGGAAGCAGACGTTACAACGGCACCCTACACAGGACAATGACCCCAATCACTGCCCTGGGACATTGGGATATTTTTTAGACCAGAGGAAAGAGTACCTCCCTTTGGACCTCCAACACCACTTCCAGCAGCATCTGGTCTCCCATATTATATTACGTATTGGAACACTAAATAATACTAATTTTACTTTACCATGTAGTTTACCAATAAAATGGTGTGATGATGATATACTCGGATATACATATCCCGAAAAAAATAAAAATAATAAAAAATTACCAGGAAGGCTCATTGAGAT
The DNA here is from genome assembly GCF_029448725.1 of Salvelinus fontinalis. Taxonomy (NCBI): domain Eukaryota; kingdom Metazoa; phylum Chordata; class Actinopteri; order Salmoniformes; family Salmonidae; genus Salvelinus; species Salvelinus fontinalis. Next base: position 55,071,630 of record NC_074677.1, on the reverse strand, counting down.
TTGCAATCTCTTTTTGTCATGCCCTGATCTGTTTCACCTGTCCTTGTGATTGTCTCCACACCCCTCCAGGTGTCGCTTACTTTCCCCAGTGTATTTATCCCTGTGTTTCCTGTCTCTCAGTGCCAGTTCGTCTTGTATGTTTCCAAGTCAACCAGCGGTTTTCCCGTTCACCTGCTTTTTGCCTTCTCCTTTTTCTAGTCCTCCCGGTTTTGACCCTTGCCTGTTTCTGGACTTTGTACAAGCCTGCCTGACCATTCTGCCTGCCTTGACCTCGAGCCTGTCTGCCACTCTGTACCTCCTAGACTCTGATCTGGTTTTGACCTTTTTGCCTGTCCACGACCATTCTCTTGCCTACCCCTTTGGATTAATAAACATTGTAAGACTCCAACTATCTGCCTCCTGTGTCTGCATTTCGGTCTCACCTTTTTTTTCAAGAGCATCCTGGCCAAGATAGACAGCACCAAGTCATTACACAATTAGACAGACAACATGAAAAACTTCTAAATGATCTCACTTCAAAACATTTTTATAGAAAGTTAGCAAAAATAGATAAGACCTTGCTACCATAGAAAGGTAAATACCTTTATATTTGTGGAAAAATCACCCTGATTATGTCACGCCCTGACCGCAGAGAGCCTTTTTATTTCTCGATTTTGTTAGGTCAGGGTGTGATTTGGGTGTGCATTCTATGTTCTATATTTCTTTGTTTTTGGCGGAGTGTGGTTCCCAATCAGAGGCTATCTTTGTCTCTGATTGGGAATCATACTTAGGCAGCCTGTTTTGCCACCTTAGTTGTAAGATGTTGTCTTCGTTTAATGCATGTATAGCCTTACGGAGCTTCACATTCATTTTTGTTGTTTATTGTTTTGTTGGCGACGTTTAAAAAAAAAAAAAAATGCACGCTCACCACGCTGCACCTTGGTCCGGTCATTTTCAAGACGACGTGCGTGACAGATTAACTCTTTAGTCATATCCCAGTTTACCTATTTGCTTATGGTCTTGCCTACACCTAGTGAACAATTTTTTTTATTATATGAGAAAAAAATATTACATTTTTATTTGGAACGGCAAGCCAGACAAAATTAAACGGGCCTATTTATATAATGAATGAATTCGGAGGGGAAAAATGATTAAATATTAAAGCATTAGACCTCTCACAAAAGGTTTCAGTCATACAAAAGTCATACTTAAATCCGAACTGGTTCTCTAGCAAATTTGTAAGAATATCTCACCCCATGTTCAAGAAAAGCTTTTCCCCTTTATTCAGATTACAACCTCCCAGCTCTTCAGATTTTGCTGCGAATAGGCAGAATCACTAGATCATTTGTTTTGGTACTGTCCGTGTGTAGCTTGTTTTTGGTCACAGGTCCAGGAATGGCTGAAGAATTGCAATATTTACCTGGAGCTAACTCTGCAGATAACACTACTGGGCTATCTGAAAAGTCATAGTCAATCGATCAATAATAAATAATACTTTTAGCAAAAAAAGTTACTTTCAAATTACAATCTGTCGAAACAATGAGAAAAGAAAGGTTCAGAACTTTTGTGAAACATCACAGCACAGCTGAAAAATATATGGCAAATAGAAATCCAATATGGATGGTGTTAAGGGGCATTAGAAGAAGACAAAAATGTATGTTAGCAATTGAACGACATCCATTGCAGGATAAATCAATGTGAAAGTTTACATAGCTGGCCATAACGGATGTTCAATTTAACTTTATGGCTTGGTTATGTAGGCTTCTTCTAACCAATCGCTTTCTAATACATATAATAATACAATTAAATTGTATCTTCACATTAAAAACAATATCAGAATTCCAATCATTCCAATAAATGTTACACCCCTTGATCTTCAAGAATAGGACTTGGAAATATGGAAGTATAGAATAGCCAAATTGTTTTACCTGAGCATGACCCCAAAACGAAGGACTTATTAGCCAGCCCTACTCTGTTGTTTAGGATTTTGTTGTCATGGAGGACTGATTGGGCTCATTGATTCGAGTTGAGAAATAAATTCTGCGCTCATGGAATAGCATGCTTTGAGCACTACTGAAAGTGCTATTTACATGTGAAAAATGAATGCCACATGCTGCAATTGCTAGAGGCCTATTATTGACCTTTTTGTTGGGGACACTTTGATATCTTGACAATACGCAGCTGTTTAAAGGGCAAATCCACAGTTGAAACAACAACAAAACGGTCGCCCCGCCTCTGTTTTGGTAAAAAGCTGAGGGATAGGCCTGGAGAAATGTAACCACTCTCAGATTAACAGACATATCTATGAATGCAAGGAATGACCCTTCATGATGTCAAATGTATTGTTTTAACCATGTTATGAGGCTATATAGTGTTTGTTTACATTAACAATGTTTACAAACATTGCAGAAACACAAGCTTATATTCAGGGTTCTCATGGAGTGTGACAGTTGGACTAAGATCATGAGGCATTTATGAATTATATTCTTCAAGAATCAATGGATATATATACAGTTGAAGTCGGAAGTTTACATACACTTAGGTTGGAGTCATTAAAACTCGTTTTTCAACCACTCCACAAATGTCTTGTTAACAAACTATAGTTTTGGCAAGTCAGTTAGGACATCTACTTTGTGCATGACACAAGTCATTTGTCCAAAAATTGTTTACAGACAGATTATTTCACTTATAATTCACTGTATCACAATTCCAGTGGGTCAGAAGTTTGCATACACTAAGTTGGCTGTGCCTTTAAACAGCTTGGAAAATTCCAGAAAATGATGTCATGGCTTTAGAAGCTTCTGATATGATAATTGACGTCATTTGAGTCAATTGGAGGTGTAGCTGTGGATGTATTTCAAGGCCTACCTTCAAACTCAGTGCCTCTTTGTTTGACATCATGGGAAAATCAAAAGAAATCAGCCAAGACCTCAGAAAACGCCTGAAGGTACCACGTTCACCTGTACAAACAATAGTACGCAAGTTTAAACACCACGGGACCACGCAGCCGTCATATCGCTCAGGAAGGAGACGCGTTCTGTCTCCTAGAGATTAATGTACTTTGGTGCGAAAAGTGCAAATCAATCCCAGAACAACAGCAAAGGACCCTGTGAAGATGCTGGAGGAAACAGGTACAAAAGTATCTATATCCACAGTAAAAGGAGTCCTATATCGACATAACCTGAAAGGCCGCTCAGCAAGTAAGAAGCCACTGCTCCAAAACTGCCATAAAAAAGCCAGACTACGGTTTGCAACTGCACATGGGGACAAAGATCGTACTTTTGGGAGCCATATCCTCTGGTCTGATGAAACAAAAATAGAACTGTTTGGCTATAATGACCATTGTTATATTTGGAGGGGAAAGGGGGACGCTTGCAAGCCGAAGAACACCATCCCAACCATGAAGCACGGGGGTGGCAGCATCTGGTGTGGCCACCAGCTGCATTAAGTACTGCAGTGCATCTCCTCCTCTTGAACTGCACCTGATTTGCCAGTTCTTGCTGTAAGATGTTACCCCACTCTTCCACCAAGGCACCTGCAAGTTCCCGGACATTTCTGGGAGGGAATGGCCCTAGCCCTCACCCTCCGATCCAACAGGTCCCAGGCGTGCTCAATGGGATTGAGATCCGGGCTCTTCGCTGGCCATGGCAGAACACTGACATTCCTGTCTTGCAGGAAATCACTCACAGAACGAGTAGTATGGCTGGTGGCATTGTCATGCTGGCGGGTCATGTCAGGATGAGCCTGCAGGAAGGGTACCACATGAGTGAGGAGGATGTCTTCCCTGTAACGCACAGCGTTGAGTTTGCCTGCAATGACAACAAGCTCAGTCCGATGATGCTTTGACACACCGCCCCAGACCATGACGGACCCTCCACCTCCAAATCGATCCCGCTCCAGAGTACAGGCCTCGGTGTAAAGCTCCTTCATTCGACGATAAACGCGAATCTAGCCATCCCCCCTGGTGAGACAAAACCGCAACTTGTCAGTGAAGAGCACTTTTTGCCAATCCTGTCTGGTCCAGCAACGATGGGTTTGTGCCCATAGGCGACGTTGTTGCCGGTGATGTCTGGTGAGGACCTGCCTTACAACAGGCCTACAAGTCCTCAGTCCAGCCTCTCTCAGCCTATTGCGGACAGTTTGAGCACTGATGGAGGGATTGTGCATTCCTGGTGTAACTCAGGCAGTTGTTGTTGCCATCCTGTACCTGTCCCGCAGGTGTGATGTTCAAATGTACCGATCCTGTACAGGTGTTGTTACACGTGGTCTGCCACTGCGAAGACGATCAGCTGTCCGTCCTGTCTCCCTGTAGCTCTGCCTTAGGCGTCTCACAGTACGGACATTGCAATTTATTGCCCTGGCCACATTTGCAGTCCTCATGCCTCCTTGCAGAATGCCTAAGGCACGTTCATGCAGATGAGCAGGGACCCTGGGCATCTTTCTTTTAGTGTTTTTCAGAGTCAGTAGAAAGGCCTCTTTAGTGTCCTAAGTTGTCATAACTGTGACCTTAATTGCCTACCATCTGTAAGCTGTTAGTGTCTTAATGACCGTTCCACAGGTGCATGTTCATTAATTGTTTATGGTTCATTGAACAAGCATGGGAAACAGTGTTTAAACCCTTAACAATGAAGATCTGTGAAGTTATTTGGATTTTTACGAATTAACTTTGAAAGACAGTGTCCTGAAAAAGGGGTGTTTCTTTTTTTGCTGAGTTTATATTGTATATTCATTGTTTTTGTCAAAATTGCTCAATCTCAGTCAATTTGGTCGGGAGTCATTGGTGGACAAGCAGAATTAAGTCAGGAATGAGACTGGAGCATTCAGGAACACTCAACAGCTATTACAAAGCCATGCTGGTGTGTATTTGTCATTAAAATGTGTGTAATTGTCCCACTGAAAAACAAAACTCTATCCCAGGGTTTGGTATTCAGAAGACTGAGGCAGGGTTCCCTCTAACATTCTACCTGGGCTTTGCTCCTTTCATAGTTCTAGTTATCCTGGCACTCCAATCCCTGCCGGTTGCAAGCCTACCCATAACATGACAATACTTGAAAATACAGAGGATCAACAACAATGCTTTCACTCTACAGTACAGGCCTGTGTGACCAAGTAAAAAGAATGAAGCCTGTGTTTAAAAAAAATCCACTCTAAGTCCCCCACTCTGTTTGCAACAAGGCTGTTAAGCAATACTGAAAAACAACAAGGCAAATGAATTAACTTTTTGGCCTAAATGAAAAACTACAGGCTGGGGTCACATCCAACTCAACACAACATCATGTTATGGGTAGGATTCTCACCGGCAGGGACTGAGGTGTAAATAGAAATATTGAAGGAGAAAAGCCCAGGTAAAAAGTTAGAGGAAAACCTGCCTCAGTCTAAAAACCTAACCCTAATTTTGGGGAATCTCTTATAAAATGGGTTAAAATTATGTATAGTAACCCTAGGTGTAAAATAGTAAATAATGGCTACATCTCAGAAAGTTTTAAACTATCTAGAGGAGTAAAACAAGGTTGTCCACTATCGGCATATCTATTTATTATTGCCATCGAAATGTTAGCTGTTAAAATTAGATCAAACATTAATATTAAAGGATTAGAAATCCATGGCTTAAAAACTAAGGTGTCATTGTACGCTGATGATTCATGTTTTCTTTTAAAACCACAACTAGAGTCTCTCCAGGGCCTCATAGAGGATCTAGATACCTTTGCTATCCTCTCTGGATTAAAACCAAATTATGATAAATGTACCATATTACGTATTGGATCACTAAAAAATACACATTTTATATTGCCATGTAGTTTACCAATTAAATGGTCTGACGGAGATGTGGACATACTCGGTATAAAAATCCCAAAAGAAAGAAATGATCTCACTCCAATAAATTTTTATAGAAAGTTAGCAAAAATAGATAAGATCTTGCTACCATGGAAAGGAAAATACCTGTCTATTTGTGGAAAAATCACCCTAATTAACTCTTTAGTCATATCACAGTTTACCTATTTGCTTATGGTTTTGCCTACACCTAGTGACCTGTTTTTTAAATTATATGAACAAAAAATATTCAATTTTATTTGGAACGGCAAGCCAGATAAAATTAAAAGGGCCTATTTATATAACGAATATGAATTCGGAGGGCAGAAATTATTAAATATTAAAGCATTAGACCTCTCACTAAAGGCATCGGTCATACAAAAGTTATACTTAAATCCAAACTGGTTCTCTAGTAAACTGGTACGAATGTCTCATCCTATGTTCAAGAAGGGCCTTTTTCCCTTTATTCAGATTACACCTGCTCATTTTCGGTTGTTTGAAAAGGAAATGATCTCCAAAATATCCTTATTCTTTAAACAAGCCTTAGAAAGTTGGTTGCAATTTCAGTTTAATCCACCTGAAAGGACGGAACAAATAGTACAACAAATATTGTGGTTAAATTCAAATATAATAATTGATAAAAAAACTGTATTTATCGAAGAAATGTTTAAAAAAGGTATAATTTTTGTGAATGATATCATAAATAGGACTGGTGGAGTTATGTCACACATGCAGCTAACACAGACATATGGAAAAGTCTGCTCTACCCAAAATTACAACCAATTAATTGCAGCATTACCACAAAAATGGAAGAGGCAAGTAGAAGGGGAAAAAAGTAAGGAACTTGTATGTCGGCCCTGTATTAAAGAACAAAAATGGTTAAAGAAAAGTGTGATAAATAAAAACATATACCAATTTCATTTAAGGACCAAAAAACTAACAGCTGTGCCATACAAATTGCAAAATAGTTGGGAAGAGATTTTCGATGTACCCATTCCATGGCACATGGTTTATGAATTGATACGCAAAACAACGCCGGATTCAAAACTTCGAATTTTTCAATATAAATTACTGTACAAAATTCTTGCAACTAATAGAATGTTATATATATGGGGTATACAATCTTCCCAGCTCTGCAGATTCTGTTGTGAGGAGGCAGAGTCATTAGATCATTTATTTTGGTATTGTCCATATGTAGCTCGTTTTTGGTCACAGGTCCAGGAATGGCTGAAGAATTGCAACATTTGCCTAAAACTAACGCTACAGATAGCAATACTGGGGGATTTGAAAAGCCATAGTCAATCAATCAATAATATAATAATTATTTTGGCAAAGATGTTTATTTTTAATTTACAATCTGTAGAAGCTATGAGAATAGGAAGGTTCAGGTCTTTTGTGAAGCATCACAGCACAGTTGAGAAATGTATGGCAAATAGAAATCCGAAATGGATGATGTTGGAAGATAGATGGGAGGGGTTGGGTGGAGCTGAAGGGTGGGACTAATAACAAGATAAACAATATAGGGCATACGGGATCTGTGAAATGTGTATAGGTGCGGAGCTTTTGTGAAATAGCACAGTTACAAGTGGAAATAAAATTGGATGGACAACAGAAATAGAGGAAGGACTAAGAACAAATAAGAGAGAACTATTGTAAAGTGGACTGTGTCTGTAAGATAGGTATAAGATGTAGAAATTGAAGGTAAAAGCAGAAGTGTTTATAAGTTTACTCCAATTGGGGGATTGGTGGTAGGGTCGCGGGGAATAATAATAAAGGCATATTCTTTAAAAAAGTATGTATGTCTATATAGGTATGTGTATGTATATATGTGTATATGTATGCATACGTATATGGATATATATATTTACCCCAAAAAATATGGGGGAATGGAAATGATGCAGACAATTACATTGGAAGCAACATTCTTTCCGCAATACTAAGCTGATCCACCCCTAAAAAAAAAATAAAATAAAATAAAATAAAAAAAAACTAACCCTGGGATATAGTTTTATTTTTCAGTGGGACAATTACATCATTATGAATGCCCAAAAGACACCAGAAAGCCTTTCCAAAAGGTGTTGAGTGTTCTGAATATTGGTTTGAATATTGCCATGCATCAACGACACCCAATCAAATGTAGGGATCTTAAACGATTTTTACAAAACAATGGGTAAATGTTCCCTTACGAGTTGTGAAAAGTTGTAAGAGTCTTACCAAAAGGATTCCTAGCTGTAATGTCTGCCATGTGACAACATGCAATCAAGACTTATTTTTTTAAATTTTATAATTACTTTGGAAAATGTTCTATAATTTTTCTATAACTGTAACGGGCTTCTTCCATCTCTTCATCCGAAGAGGAGTAGCAAGGATTGGACCAAAGTGCAGCGCGGCTAGTGTTCAACATGTTTAATGAAATAACAAGTGAAACACTACAAACAACATTCAAAATAACAAAATGTGCAGAAACCGAGACAGACCTATCTGGTGCAGACAATCACAGAGACAGGAAACAAACACCCACAAAATCCCAACACAAAACAAGCCTCCTATATATGAGTCTCAATCAGAGACAACGACTACCATCTGTCTCTGATTGAGAACCCACACTAGGCGGACATAGAAACAGACAAACTAGACACACAACATAGAATTCCCACCCAGCTCACGTCCTGACCAACTAAACACATACAAAACAACAGAAAACAGGTCAGGAACGTGACAATAACTTTGAAAATGCGGAATAGGTTGTTGAGATTGGTAGAAAACCCCCGTGAATGTAATCCCTTTTGAGGCAGTGAAAACTGTGCACAGGGTGTGTAGACTTTCACTAGTGACTGTAAGCCTTTTCATAATTTGAGTCAAATGTCAAATGTCTGTATTGACATACATGTAGCTTCCTTTTTCCTCCATAAAGGCCCTACATCCCTGGCCCCTCAGAAAGACTTGAATCAGTCCTACATCCACCCGGTCCGGTCCTGGGGCAACCAGAGCTTCCGCACCCATCTCTACAACTTGACCCTGCCTCACGGATGCCTCCGTATCCCCCAGTCTGGATGCTATTACCTGTATGCCCAGGTGTACTTCCGCTACCCCTCCCTCACCCATGGGGGGGGGGGGGGGGGGGTGACCACCGTGGGGGAACCTCCAGCTACCAGCTGGTCCAGTGTGTTTACAAGAAGACATCATACGCCAGGACCAGTCAGCTGCTGAAGTGGGTGGGCACCAAGTGCTGGGCGACTGACACTGAGTATGTCCTCCACTCTGTCTACCAGGGAGGCCTGTTTGAGCTGCACGCCAGGGATGAGATCTTTGTCTCTGTGTCATCACCTACAGCTGTGCACGCAGAGGACTAATCCAGCTATTTTGGGGCGTTCTGGTTTGACCAATGAGCATGGTGGTTAAAGATGGGGAAAAAGCTATATCACACAAGAGAATACTAAGCATGGACATAGACTGAACAAAAATATAAATGCAACATGTAAAGTGTTGGTCCCATGTTTCATGAGCTGAAATAAAAAATCTTAGAACTGTTCCATGCGCACAAAAATATTATTCATCTCAGATTTCTTGCACAAATTTGTTTACAACCCTGTTATTGAGCACTTCTCCTTTGCCAAGATAATCCATCCACCTGACAGGTGTGGCGTATCAAGAAGCTGATTAAACAGTATGATCATTACACAGGTGCACCTTGTGCTGGGGATAATAAAACTGCACTCTAAATGCAACACAATGTCACAGATGTCTCGAGTTTTGAGGGAGTGTGCAAATGGCAGGCTTACTGCAGGAATGTCCATTAAAGCTGTTGCTAGAGAATTCAATGTTCATTTCTCTACCATAAGCCTTCTCCAACGTTGTTTTAGAGAATTTGGCTGTACGTCCAACCAACCTCACAACCGTAGAACATGTGTATGGTGTCGTGTGGGCGATGCGGTTTGCTGATGTCAACGTTGTGAACTGAGTGCCACATGGTGGCGGTGGGGTTATTGTATTGGCAGGCATACACTACAGACAACGAACACGATTGCATTTTATTGATGGCAATTTGAATGCACAGAGTTACCCTGACGAGATCCTGAGGCCCATTCTCGTGCCATTCATCCCCCGCCATCACCTCATGTTTCAGCATGATAATACACGGTCCCATGTCGAAAGGATCTGTACACAATTCCTGGAAGCTGAACAAGTCCCAGTTCATCCATGGCCTGCATACTCACCAGACATGTCACCCATTGAAAATGTTTGGGATGCTCTTGATCAACGTGTACGACAGCGTGTTCCAGTTCCCGCCAATATCCAGCAACTTTGCACAGCCATTGAAGAGGAGTGGGACAACATTCTACAGGCCACAATAAACAGCCTGATTAACTCTATGCGAAGGAGATGTGCCACGCTGTATGAGGCAAATGGTGGTCACACCAGATACTGAATGGTTTTCTGATCCACACCCCTACCTTTTTTTAAAGGTATCTGTGACCAACAGATGCATATCTGTATTCCCAGTCATGTGAAATCTATAGATCAGGGCCTAATGAATTTATTTCAGTTGACTGATTTCCTTATATGGACTGTAACTCAGTAAAATCTTTGAAATTGTTGCATATTGCATTTATATTTTTGTTTGGTATAGATTACACATTTTACTACAAGTCTGTGGACATAGACTTCAAATCACCATGGTTATGAAATAGCCAGCCACAGACTTGTGCACAGGCCATTTATAAAACTGGCTCACAGGTGGCTTGGCATCAACGACTCTACATTAGAATGGAGTGGTGTGGGCTTGGCATCAACAACTCTACATTAGAATGGAGTGGTGTGGGCTAATTGGCATCAACAACTCTACATTAGAATGGAGTGGTGTGGGCTAATTGGCATCAACGACTCTACATTAGAATGGAGTGGTGTGGGCTAATTGGCATCAACGACTCTACATTAGAATGGAGTGGTGTGGGCTAATTGGCATCAACAACTCTACATTAGAATGGAGTGGTGTGGGCTAATTGGCATCAACGACTCTACATTAGAATGGAGTGGTGTGGGCTAATTGGCATCAACAACTCTACATTAGAATGGAGTGGTGTGGGCTAATTGGCATCAACGACTCTACATTAGAATGGAGTGGTGTGGGCTAATTGGCATCAACAACTCTACATTAGAATGGAGTGGTGTGGGCTTGGCATCAACAACTCTACATTAGAATGGAGTGGTGTGGGCTTGGCATCAACGACTCTACATTAGAATGGAGTGGTGTGGGCTAATTGGCCTCAACAACTCTACATTAGAATGGAGTGGTGTGGGCTAATTGGCATCAACGACTCTACATTAGAATGGAGTGGTGTGGGCTAATTGGCATCAACGACTCTACATTAGAATGGAGTGGTGTGGGCTAATTCGCATCAACATATCTACATTAGAATGGAGTGGTGTGGGCTAATTCGCATCAACGACTCTACATTAGAATGGAGTGGTGTGGGCTAATTGGCATCAACGACTCTACATTAGAATGGAGTGGTGTGGGCTAATTGGCATCAACAACTCTACATTAGAATGGAGTGGTGTGGGCTAATTGGCATCAACGACTCTACATTAGAATGGAGTGGTGTGGGCTTGGCATCAACGACTCTACATTAGAATGGAGTGGTGTGGGCTTGGCATCAACGACTCTACATTAGAATGGAGTGGTGTGGGCTAATTGGCATCACACTTTGGTACTGTAGCACAATCACTAATAGGTATTCACCAGCATTGAGGGAAGAGGCCATTAGAAAGACAAAGGAATGTGTGGATTCTCCCCACATACTGTAATGTAGAGGTATACAGCACTACCAGCTACCAAGGACAACTAAAGCCCTGGTGACCATAAGGAACCACTCTTCTTTTCTGATCAACAAGAACTCGTGCACCAGGAGGGTTCTTTTAGTGTTGAATGTACCTATTGACAATATCATTTCAAGCTTTTGTGCTGGATGTGGTTTCATTGGTCTAGTTAATTATGGATAAGAAACAAACGATGGGCTCTTGAGGGGTAAAAACAAGGCACAATTCAGTTCTTGTTGATCCTGCCATCATCTTCTAATTTCTACCAAACCTTTGTTAAGGGTTGTCAGTAAGGCTCCAAGGCATCTTGGTAAAGGCCCTCTTGGGAGACCTTCATTATACTGACAATTCTGCTATTTCTTCTGCTTAGAAATTAACTGCAGTAATTACTGTGTGTGTGTGTGTGGGGGGGGGTTCAGTAACAACTTGTTCTTTACTGTGGGTGGAGGTATTACGGGTTACCGCGGTTAACCAGATAGCTGTACTATTGTTTAGTCATACAAAATAATCCCGAGCTGGACAGTAGAACACTAATAAGTATAGTCTGAGCCAAGTTTGAACTTCCTGTTAAGCACTACCTAGACCCATATCCTAAAATGTGTTGACATCAAATGTTTGCAATGTCAAAAAACTGACTTTTTTTTGACTGTGTATTCGACTATTGCTTGAAACAAACAAGATTTACTGTCAAGACATCTTCACTTTCTCATGACGGGCATGGGAGGCCACCAAGGCCGTTCACCGACAGCAGTGAGTCACACTCTGGTTAGACCCTCGGGGATGGACTTAATGGGTTCATGATGTTGGGAGTGAGAATGACTCCAAACTCGTGTACTGTACTTGTTGGTGAGTAACTGGGCACAGAGAGTACGTATCCATTCATGTGAAAGTTAACATGGTTTTAATTCATAGCAAAGTTGGAATGACAGGGGGAATAAATTATTCATCGTTCACATTTTTGAATCTCAGTTGCACCTTTACATGAGATGGTAGTGACACAAAACCATTGCAGATGGTAGTGACACAAAACCATTGCATATAGCATAAATACGAATACAAACAGACACACAGTTTAATAATGTAACTCTAGCTACACCTGATAAGTACTTTATTTGTAAATAAAGTGCATTAAAATGAAATGAGACCCTACAGTTAAAATGAACTACGGTATACAAGTAATACAACAATGGAGACACACTTATGGATAAAAAAGGGTGTCAAGGAATCCATAAACCTAGCTGAAGAACGGCCACCATCAACCTGCTCGAGGTAAAAGTGAGATTTGAGCATTCCGCACAGGGCAGGTTCCTCAGCTTGGTTCACGTTTAAGAGAGCACGCTACACTTCAGTCGCTCATTCTCAGTGTGGACTCGTGAGACAGTGAGAGAACGAGTTAAGAAGGGAGAAGAGATCCAGAGTTCTTCACTAGTGTTGACAGGCCAGTCCTCTCTCTCTAGCTCCGCCAGCCCTTGCCTGGGCCTTAGCAAGAAGACGAGGAAGTGAGAGGAGCAAGAACACTGAACATGTGTGCCCCTCCCAGACCATGGACAGACGAGGAGATAACAGGAAGATGATATGACATGTGACATACTGGAGACCTCGTCCTTTCTCGATCATCCCATAATACACCAACACTGATCTTATCCATGACCTCAGGCTGCCTGTTAAGACTGATCATCACTGACTTGATGATTGTGTAGTGTGCTGGATAAAGTGATCGGTATACTTGTGATGCAAGAATATGGACGCAATAAATACTATTCACTGAAAAGGTCATGAAGCTCAGAAATATAGGGGTGCATATTCAAAATGAGAAATACATATTTTCATGATTGTACTTTTGAGTGTTACTGATCAGTTGATAAAGTTAAGTAATCAGTTTTTTTGGTGATAATTGCAGGACAAAAACCTTGATTTTGCTGCGGCAATTCTGACATTTTGCATGTGCTGATGAGGGAAGCATTTTGTTGACGTGTGGTTTGATTGAACCATATTACGTGGTAAATGTGCAGTGATTTGCTGAATTTCACTGTCCTGCGGTGATGGGTCAGTTTAACGCAATAAATTGACTGTTTTATGTGGAAATTGTGCGGTGATTGGTCAAATGTGCAAGCCATCGCATAATATGCAAAATTGATTTAGCAAAAGAGAAACGATCGCAGAATTCTGGAGAGACTGAGTATTGCGACTAATCACGGCTGGTTAGCGCACAGTAGTGCCTCCCTGTGGTCAAAGATGATAACCACAGCATGCATGTTTCAGGGGAAGGTTATTACCAAAGAAAGAAACATTTCTTTCGAGCTAAAGTGTTTAGCTATAACACCAGGGGAAAAGACTTCAACATTTCAACACTGGCATAAATATTTCAGGCAGACAGTGACTTCACAATTTCAACTGTGATTATGATAGGTTGAAGCTGATTATTTCCACTCCTAGCTTAGTGATTGTATGGGGGTTAAGTTTTCAAATGGCAGTGGTTTGGCTTATACCTCAAAATTCCAGACTTGGTCTCAGCTCCTTTAGCATCCTTGGTAGCTCTAGACACATGCTATACCTGAACAACTGACGAGGAAGATCACTCCTGCCTATACGGCCAAGGAAAAAAATGTTCTCCCAGTTACCGACGGTCATTTAATAAGCCATAGGACTTTTTCCTAAATCCAGTTCATCGTTTGGGTCAATCCTGAAAAGCCAGCTTGCTGTTGAAGTGCAATGAATTCTCTGCCTCTATAGTTCTAATGAAGCGGCCAGTTGTCACTGCAATGCTTTCAAAAGTGGGAGGAAATCCTCTAGTTAGACATGAACATAGTGCAATGGAGTTGGCCTGGAGACCGGCCTGGGTAAAAGCTGTGGTTCCACAGTGGTGTCTGGCCAAAGGTTCTGCAGCTGGTACTGAAGCATCAGTTGAAGAGGATCGAGTCTGGGTCCCGGTTGGCTATCTGGGCCACGTGCTTCAGAATGTCCTTCTTTGTGATAATCCCCAGCAACCGACTGCAAGATAGACAGGGACAAAATGTCAGAGGTCTGGACTTCTTACAATATACAAACTCTTTTACATAAGTATGTTCTGTCACTACTTTTTTGTCTGTCTTGGGGTTTCTGTTCAGTTCTACTCATGAATGTACACTACCGTTCAAAAGTCTGGGGTCACTTAGAAATGTCCTTGTTTTTTGAAGAAAAGCTGCTTTTTTTACCATTAAAATAACATCAAATTGATCAGAAAAACAGTGTAGACATTGTTAATGTTGTAAATGACTATTGTACCTGGAAACGGCTGATTTTTAATGGAATATCTACATAGTCATACAGAGACCAGAGAATGTTATTTTAAATGGACAATTATTTTTTTTAAATGTTCCTTGTTTTTTTAAAGAAAAGCTAAGTGACCCCAAACTTTTGAATGGTAGTATATAGAGAAGTAGTGGTTCCTAGCTACATAGCTAGTTCTCAGTAGCAGGAGCTTTACCCATTGTGTGTGATGAGGCATTGGCGCAGGCCCAGCTTCCTGAAGATGTCCACCACAATGTCCATGGCGGTGTGGTCTGTGACAGTGAAGGGACTAAGGTCCATGATGCCCCGAAGCTTCAGAGGAGGGGGGCTGCTGGGGGGCTGAGGGGGCGTGTACTCTGTGAAGAAGATCCTCGAGGTGCTCACTATCCCATCCTGACGCTGCCTGGCATTATCTGAGAGGGGAGAGAGGGTTTTACAGAGGAGTGGCAGAGACAAAGAGACCAGAAAGGTGTTAAATACACTGCTAATGACATTGAGTACGTTTACATAATAATCAGTAATAATTCGATATTAAACTGATTACGGCAGTAGGCAGATTACATTAGTAACTTTAACGCCTTGCTCCGCTTATCTTAAAATCGTCGTAATGTCAAAATCGAAGTAAGCATACGCCGATTAAAACACCTTTTGAATTATTAGGACATGTAAAGACCTTAATCCACGTTCCAGCGGTATATTTGATCTACGGATGTGCCGGCGCCAGCTGAGCGCGCCTCCCTCTCTAGCGCGAGTGAAGTTGAGTTCAGAACAACTGAATGTACGCATCTTAGAAATAGTTTTAACATACAAACGTTATATGTTCCGACTCAAATATGCGTTCCAAAAATAACATGGCCGCTGTGGGAAAAAAAACGTTTATTTTGATTTGCCGATTTTCTGCATTGATCAGATGTGTCCATGTAAATAAGACAATTAGGGAAATCGCTCTTCTTGCAAAGCACGTAAACGTTTCAATCAAACCATCATATTCATGTGACTGTCCACGATAATTGCCTTGTGTCCATGTAACCACACTCAGCTATGATGACAATGAACATGTTGGTCAAAAGCCAGCACCTAGCACGACACAGAACGATGACCCATCATCCATACCTATGGAGATGGTGAGGTCCCTGCGCAGCACGAAGCCCACCAGGCGCTGGGACTCATGGGAGACCACCACGGGGAAACCGCTGTAGGTGGTCTCTGTGATCATGGTCTCCACGTCCTCTACCGTCATGCCGTCCTGGGTCAGTACGGAGAGCGGCGGGTCACTGCGACGCGGCCGCATCACGTCCATGGCCAGGGTCTTATGACTGAACTCCTCCTTGGCCTCCAGGAAGGGGTAACCGTTGAGGCGGATGTGTGCCTCGTAGATGCCCTCGCGCCCGATGGCGTCCGCCACCCACTTGCTGGTCATGGCCGCGGCCATCAGGGGCACGATGTACTCCAGCCCTCCGGTCAGCTCGAACATGATGACCACCAGGGATACGGTCATGCGGGTCACCCCACCTGTGGGCACAGAGAGAGGGCTGGAGGCAGAAGTCTCGAGGCTATGCCTAATGTTGACATTTAACCAGGAACAAAGGAGCTCAGAGTAAAGACAAAACCAAGTGAACAAAACACTCTTAGACATGCAAGGTGCAACCATACAACACTCTTGAAGCCCTTACCTAAGCAAGCAGCAGCCCCCACCATGGCGTACAGGCCTGGGGTGATGCAGTCAGCACCAGGAGAACACCAGCCCCTGAAGATCGCCCAGTCGTGGTGGTAGTAGGCCAGCTGCTCCATGCCTATACCCAGCAGCCTGCCTGCAATCGCCCCCACTGCCATACTAGGAATGAACAGCCCAGAAGGAACCTGGAGGAACGGAAAGACATGATTTATATAAACTACTCAAATCCCATCGAAGAGCTCGCATTGAAATCATACAAGTAAGCGGTGACATCTCTGGACAGATGTGCCATACAGACAGGCTATGGTAGAAGGTCCTCTCGTACCTTCATGCCGAAGGTAACCACGGTGATGAGCATCTTAAAGACGAGGGCCAGGGACAGCTGCCACATGGCCGTGTAGACGTCATCTCCAGCCGGACGGTCCGGCAGCTCGTTGCT
Organism: Salvelinus fontinalis; assembly: GCF_029448725.1. NCBI lineage: Eukaryota > Metazoa > Chordata > Actinopteri > Salmoniformes > Salmonidae > Salvelinus > Salvelinus fontinalis. The sequence continues at coordinate 55,054,636 of NC_074677.1, read as the reverse complement.
GCTCTTGGTGACGTTGGCGTTGTCATAGTTACACAGCTTGGAGGAGTCCAGCAGGCCACAGTCGTTGAAGAGCTCAGAGATGAGCTCGCTGGTGCTGGTGCGGGTGTAGCTGTTAGGGAAAGCCACCACCGCCGTGACCGCCGTGACAACCAGCACCTCCAGGACCGGGTAGCGGCCCAGCCACGTGGTCTTACGCCGCCGGCACCACGCGATGTTGGCTCGGATGAAGAAGGCGCCCCAGATGCCGCCGAAGATGCCGAGGAGGACAAAGGGTACGAGCTCCAGGAGGTGCCAGGGGGTGTGGAACTCCACGTAGAACAGCACCAGGCGGCTGTTGCCAAACGGGTTGATGGAGCGCAGGGTGAAGGCTGCCACCAGGGCCGCGAAGAACGACCGCCACAGGGTCTTCAGAGGGAAGTAGTAGCTCACCTGACAGGGCCATGAGGAGACGGACAGTTACACAGTGACCATAGTCAAAATGTCAACATTTGAATTGAATGTTCAATTTAACTTGAAGAGTAGTTCAACTTGAATCAGAAAGCACATAGATGTGCATAAGAAGAAGAAGAAGAAGCCAAGGCGCTTCTCACCTCTTCCAGACTGAAGAGCACTCCTCCTATGGGGGCACCGAAAGCCACAGACACACCAACGGCAGCAGCAGCAGACAGAACCTGACACAAACAACCAAGGAGGAAGGTGATCAGTGTCCTTACACTAAGCCTTTATAACACAGCAACAAAGCTGAATAACAGCTCATATAATGCCGCGAATCAATGCCAAATATCTCTGTGTTGGAAATGACATCTCAGGCGCAGTGTTTACAGAATTGAGAACGATAAGTGTTGGCACCGCACTTCCATTGGCACTAGCTCGCTGTGGCAGGGGAGAACAAGCATCACCTTGGGGGTATATGTTTATTGAAATCGTAAACCCACGAGACCATCTACAGCAGGGGTGTCAAAGTCAAATGGACGGAGGGCCAAATAAAAATTTTTGCTACAAGCCGAGGGCCGGACTGTTCGAATGTTCATTGAAAAATTTTTAAATGACGCATATAGTCTAGTGAACCTAATTGAACCTACTGAAAACCTAACAAATATATTCCAATATGATCAGATAAATAAAGCAATATTTTCTTATGGCTCTGTCAGTAATCTTTAATTTTCAACAGACACAAAAGACAAATTTCCTTTATATAAAAATCCCCATAACATGAACATTAAATGAAAGAAACCGGTATTCAAGGCACCATCAGTAGCCTATATTTTCTATTTTAGCAAAAGTGGGCTAAATTTACTTCAAAGAAAAAAACAATAATAGCAATTTTCTATCATCCACTCAACTGAAATATTTTTAAAATATAATTGGATTGAAATACAATAAAATAAAGTGCAAAAATCTATTAATCAAAAACAACACTTTGTTTAAGGAGAAGTAACATGCAGTGAAAACAAATATTAAACTTTAACTTTTAAACTTGAACTGAGTAAAAACTCTAAATATGTGATTGCACAGTAATGTTCACTTGTTTGAGGTTGAGGGTGATACTTGGTGGTGTCCCATCTTTTCCACAAGTTCATCAATGTTCGGGGTAAGGCTCTGAGCTGAGGAAATCCTCAGAATTGAGTGGAGGTGTTCAGCAGTAAGTCGACTTCTGTGTGATGTTTTGTTCAGGTTCATCAAAGAAAACAGTTGTTCACACAGGTATGTGGTGCCAAACATAGACAACGTTTGAGCAGCCTGGATGCGCAGCTGGGGCATTGTGTCGGGGAGGAAACGGGCGAACTCCGCAGCACCCACTGCCGCATATTTTGCCCTCAGTGCATCATTGCATTGGAGGTCAATCAACTCCATTTGGAGGTTTGGTGGTGAGCTTTCCACGTCAACAGCAAATGGGTTACCGAGCAGTTCCAACCTGCTTTTTTGTGCTTCAAAGTCAGCAAATCGGCGTCGAAAGTCAGCGGCAAGCATACCTATTTTATCAGCCAACTGTGCGCTCGGGAACGCACTGGTAGAGAGCTTCTCTTTCATGGTCTGGCAGCTGGGAAAGTGGCTCAAATTTTCTTTCCGCATCTGCGTCTCCCACAGAGTCAGTTTGGTTTTAAATGCCTTCACTGTACTGTACATATCAGAGATGACATGATCCCGACCCTGCAGCTGCAAGTTCATTGCATTCAGATGACTCGTAATATTATATAAAAAAAGATCTGCGGGCTGCCGGCTTGCTGCGGTCTGCGGGCCGGTTCTAATAATAAATCAAGATCATCCCAGGGGCCGTAAAAAACCTTCTCGCGGGCCGGATGTGGCCCGCGGGCCTTGACTCTGACATATGTGATCTACAGGCTATTTATACTTTCATGGGGGTTTCCCGTGCTGAGTCTGACTTGAAGGCTCTCTCAAATTCTTTTGACACGGCATCAATGCAAAACAACATCAGTGTTCCTAGTTTTTGGAATTTGTGTCAGTTCCTTGAAAAAGACTGTCAAAGGTTAACCTGTCCATCCATATAAAACGTGTAGACGTTTGTGAATAGCCCACTGCTATTTCTCCTCACCTCTCTGCGCTTGGCCTCGTTCTTACGGTACTTGGTGAACAGGTGGCATAGGATGTTGCCACAGCAGCAGGCCACGTGGACCAGGGGCCCCTCCTTCCCCAGGCTGAGCCCTGATGACACAGCCAGGACCAGGGTGATGGTCTTGATTATCAGGGTCCACTTCCCCAGGTACCCTCGGATGATGAACCCACTCAATATGGTTTTGATCTGGAGGAGGTAATAAATAGCATGGGTAAATGAACCACAGCATTTGTCCTCTTTCAAAAGACATATCAAATAAGGCAAGAGGCATAAAGTAGTCGTACCTCTGGGATTCCAGAGCCACAGGCATAGGGGGCGAAGGCCCTGACCAGTGTCACAGCCAGGAAGGAGAATAGTAGAGCCCAGCACACGTACATTAGGTAGTTCATAATGTACGCAAAGGGACCCTGCAGAGAGAAATTTCACAATAAGACTGACCAAAATAAATCACGTAAAACAATGGGTCGAGTAGTACAATTTTAACCCACCTCTGTTGTGCCAATGATGAGCTCGGCCCAGCTTTTCCACTGGGGACACTTGTCCCTCTCCTGGAAGGTGGTCTCGTTGGAGGTCCAACAGCAGTGCTCATGGTTGAACCAGAACCCGTTCAGACAAACCCCTTCCTTGAGGTCTGTCATCCAGTGGGCTGATATGTCGATCCCACCTGCCAAAGCACCTGGAATAGATCACAACAGTATCAATGGTTTCCAGGCCGTTGTTGTGCGGGGTTTAGTAGAAGGGATCAAATGAAAAAAAGTCTCATCATAAACAGTCTGTATCCGTTTAGACTGACCTGACATGAGTCCAATCAGCAGCATGAGCAGCCATCCAGAGAAGGCATCACTGACACTCTTCACCAGCGCCCATGTGGACTCTTTGCTTTTACTGGTAATCTACAGAGAAAGACATAAATATTCAGCTGGGCTGAAGCGCGTTTCAGTATACCCTTTTTCCATTGTTCCCCATTCAATTGTTCACTCTTCCAAGATCTCGCCGAGCCAATCGAACCCAATCCTTTCATTGACAAATTAAACAGAGAATTGGAACAATAAAGAAAGAGACTGGCCAATTCTGGCATTCTATTGGAGTATCCCTCAGGGGCTTAGAATTAACAAGGCTGCTTTGTCTTCGAAGACAGTCATTTAATGCAGAGACGAGACAATATTTTGAACAAATGCTCTCTAGATTCTCATGTTGCTTGTCATTGCAAAGACTAAAGCAGAGATAGAGATAATGTGACAGAGTGATTTAAAAAAAAAACGTATTGCTCCCCAATTTCGTGGTATCCAATTGGTAGTTACAGTCTTGTCTCATCGCGGCCTCGGGAGAGGCGAAGGTCGAGAGCAGTGCGTCCTCCGAAACACAACCCAACCAAGCCGCACTGCTTCTTGACACAGTGCCCACTTAACCCGGAAGCCAGCCGCACCAATGTGTCGGAGGAAACACCGTGCACCTGGTGACCGTGTCAGCGTGCACTGCGCCCGGCCCGCCACAGGAGTCACTAGTGTGCGATGGGACAAGGACATTCCTGCCGGCCAAACCCTCCCCAAACCCAGATGACGCTGGGCCAATTGTGCGCCGCCCCATGGGTCTCCCGGTTGCGACCGGCTGCGACAGAGCCTAGACTCGAACCCAGAATCTCTAGTGGCAAAGCTAGCACTGCGATGCAGTGCCTTAGACGACTGCACCACACGGGAGCGCTACTACAGTGCTCACGTCACTCCCTGTTGAACGAGGGAGAGCTCTATTTGATGTTTTGGAAAGTTTTGAAAGTCTATTGAAAAAGTTTGGTTAATAGCTAGCTACCTTTTGAGTTTGGCACGGTTGGCATCAGTTGCTGGGACCGCTACTATCTGTCCTGTGATCCTGCCGACCAAGGCCGGGTCTGAGGAGCTGCTTGGCGTAGAAAGTAGCCCAGTTGCTAGCTAGCTAGCTGCCTATCAAGCTAGCAGGGTTTTCTTGAGGGCTTGAACACAGCCTGCAACGCGGTTAGCCATTGTGGCTGGGGCTGTGGATTTTCCTGGGCTTGTGACTGGCTCCCATCAGCAGAGGATGCCTGGTTATTCTTTAAAAGTGCCTTCCTCACCATCTTAAATAAGCATGCCCCGTTCAAAAAAATTTAGAATCAGGAACAGATATAGCCCTTGGTTCACTCCAGACCTAACTGCCCTTGACCAGCACAAAAACATCCTGTGGCGTACTGCAATAGCATCAAATAGCCCCCGTGATATGCAACTTTTCAGGGAAGTTAGGAACCAATATACAAGCAGTTAGGAAAGCTAAGGCTAGCTTTTTCAAACAGAAATTTGCATCCTGTAGCACAAATTTCAAAAAGTTCTGGGACACTGTTCTGGGACACTGTAAAGTCCATGGAGAATAAGAGCACCTCCTCCCAGCTGCGCACTGCACTGAGGCTAGGAAACACTGTCACCACCGATAAATCCACGATAATTTAGAATTTCAATAAGCATTTTTCTACGGCTGGCCATGCGTTCCCCCTGGCTACCCCTACCCCGGTCAACTGCACTGCACCCCCCACAGCAACTCGCCCAAGCCTCCCCCATTTCTCCTTCACCCAAATCTATATAGCCGATGTTCTGAAAGAGCTGCCAAATCTGGACCCCTACAAATCAGCCGGGCTAGACAATCTGGATCCTCTCTTTCTAAAATGATCTGCTGAAATTGTTGCAACCCCTATTACTAGCCTGTTCAACCTCTCTTTCGCATCGTCTGAGATTCCCAAAGATTGGAAAGCTGCCGCGGTCATCCCCTTTTTCAAAGGGGGAGACACTCTAGACCCAAACTGCTACAGACCTATATCTATCCTACCCTGCCTTTCTAAGGTCTTCGAAAGCCAAGTTAACAAACAGATCATCGCCCATTTCGAATCCCACCGTACCTTCTCCGGTAAGCAATCTGGCTTCAGAGCTGGTCATAGGTGCACCTCAGCCACGCTCAAGGTCCTAAACGAAATCATAACCGCAATCGATAAGAGACAATACTGTGCAGCCATATTCATCGATCTGGCCAAGGCTTTCGACTTTGTCAATCACCACATTCTTATCGGCAGACTCAACAGCCTTGGTTTCTCAAACGACGGCATCGCCTGGTTCACCAACTACTTCTGTGATAGAGTTCAGTGTGTCAAATCGGAGGGACTGTTGTCCGGACCTCTGGCAGTCTCTATGGGGGTGCCACAGGGCTCAATTCTCCGGCCGACTCTTCTCTGTATACATCAATGATGTCGCTCTTGCTGCTGGTGATTATCTGATCCCTCTACTCAGACGACACCATTCTGTATACTTCTGGCCCTTCTTTGGAAACTGTGCTAACTAACCTCCAGACGAGTTTCAATGCCATACAACTCTCCTTCCGTGGCCTCCAACTGCTCTTAAATGCAAGTAAAACTAAATGCATACTCGTCAACCGATCGCTGCCCACACCTGCCCGCCCGCCCAGCATCACTAATCTGGACGGTTCTGACCTAGAATATGTGGACAACTACAAATACCTAGGTGTCTGGTTAGACTGTAAACTCACCTTCCAGACCCACATTAAGCATCTCCAATCCAAAATTAAATCTAGAATCGGCTTCCTATTTCGCAACAAAGCATCCTTCACTCATGCTGCCAAACATACCCTCATAAAACTGACTATCCTACCGATCCTCGACTTTGGCGATGTCATTTACAAAATAGCCTCCAAAACTCTACTCAACAAATTGGATGCAGTTTATCACAGTGCCATTCGTTTTGTCACCAATGTCCCATATAATACCCACCACTGTGACCTGTATGCTCTCGTTGGCTGGCCCTCGCTTCATACTCGTCACCAAACCCACTGGCTCCAGGTCATCTACAAGTCTTTGCTTGATCTTGCCCCGCCTTATCTCAACTCACTGGTCACCATAGCAGTACCCACCCGCAGCACGTGCTCCAGCAGGTATATTTCACTGGTCACCCCCATAGCCAATTCCTCTTTTGGCCGCCTTTCCTTCCAGTTCTCTGCTGCCAATGACTGGAACGAACTGCAAAAATCGCTGAAGCTGGAGACTCTAATCTCCCTCACTAACTTCAAGCACCAGCTGTCAGAGCAGCTCACAGATCATTGCACCTGTACATAGCCCATCTGTAAATAGCCCATCCAACCCCCATACCGTATTTATTTATTTTGCTCCTTTGCACCCCAGTATCTCTACTTGCACATTCATCTTCTGCACATCTATCACTCCAGTGTTTAATTGCTATATCGTAATTACCTCGCCACTATGGCCTATTTTATTGCCTTACCTCCCTTATCTTACCTCATTTGCAGACACTGTATATATACACTCCCCCCCCCTACTATATTATTGACTGTTTGTTTATTCCATGTGTAACTGTGTTGTTGTATGTGTTGAACTGCTTTGCTTCACCTTGGCAAGGTCGCAGTTGTAAATGAGATCTTATCCTCAACTAGCCTACCTGCTTAAATAAAGGAGAAATAAAAACATTTAAATATTGACTGGTTTTCATCAAGCTGTCCGCTCAAGAGGAAGCTTCTCACTGCCAAAGTTACACTATTTTAGGCCCAGCTTTTGTATACAAAAGATTTTACCGTAACTCACTTTCATGATGTTTAAAATATTTGTTCATCACTTGATGAATTTATGAAATTGCTTCTTCTAATTATTGATAAACATGCACCTGTTAAGAAACTGACTGTTGGAACTGTTAAGGCTTGATGAGGAATTGAAAAACTGTATGGCTGAAAGAGATGGGTCAAAAGGAGTGGCTCATAAGTCTGGCTGCATATTTGACTGGCTGACTTACTGCAAATTGACAAATTATGTGACTAAGCTCAACAAAAATAAACTGTATTAAGCCAATATCAATGATATAAATATGATATTATGAAGTAAAAAAAAAAAAAAACTTCTTTAAATGAAATTATGGGAAGAAATACAAATTCAACTCCATCTTTCATCGAATCAGATGGCTTATTCATCACAAAACCATTCGATGTTGCCAATTATTTTAATGATGACTTCCTTTGCAAAGTGGGCAAACTTCGGCAAGAAGAAAAAGAAAAGCATTGTAAATTATAATTTTGTAAAGTTCGTGTGGGAGAGGTAGAAAAATGATTCTTTAACCAAACTTGAAATTTGTTAATTCGTTTACAGAGAAATAGCAAACAGACTTTGAGCATGCTTATAGAGAAGGGCACTCAACATGTACTGCACTGACACAAATGAGTGATGATTGCTTGAAAGAAACTGATAATAAGATTGTGGAAGCTGTACCGTTAGATGACCATAACCTGTTATTGAGAGAACTAATGTTTTAGGGCTTTTCATACTCTGCCATATCGTGGATTCAGAGCTATCTAATAGAACTCAGGGAACCCGATGGCCATTCTGACAGAGCTCCAGAGTTCCTCTGTAGAGATGGGAAAACCTTCTAGAAGGACAACCATCTCTGCAGCACTCCACCAATTAGGCCTTTATGCTAGAGTGGCCAGACGGAAGCCACTCCTCAGTAAAATGCACATGACAGACTGCTTGGAGTTTGCCAAAGGCACCTAAATACTCCCATGAGAAAACAAGATTCTCTGGTCTGATGAATCCAAGATTGAACTCTTTGGCCTGAATGCCAAGCGTCACATCAGGTGGAAACCTGGCACCATCCCTAACGGTGAAGCATGGTGGTGGCAGCATCATGTTGTTGGGATGTTTTTCAGCGGCAGGGAGAGGGAGACTAGTCAGAATCGAGGGAAAGATGAACGGAGCAAGGTACAGAAACATTATTGATAAAACCTGCTCCTGAGAGCTCAGGACCCCCACAGTTTTATGACAGCAGGAAAACTCTCTCCCACTCTTTCAGAAATGGAAGCTAAATCCCTTTGTTACCACAGAGAGACGTTGCAGTACGGTAACATCAAAAGGTTGAGTAATGAAACAATATTTCTGTAATCCAAACAGTTGGAAGGGTCCGTGGGTACATAAAGAACAATAATGTTGAATTCATTACTAATTTGTGATGTAACTAAGGACAGTAGAACAACAAAACTATCTCTGAATGTGTATATTTCCCAGTGATCAGATTCACATCTAGATGTTGTGGAACTTAAATGATTAAATATGAAACTATTTGTGAGAAGATGTAATGTGATGTTAGCCTTCTAAATTAGATAATTGTTTTTCATACGATGCCTTAACCTGTCAGTGAGCACGCCCACGTGAGCACAGACATTATGCCAAACATCATGGAACGCCCCTTTCCAAGAGTGCATAAAACCCCTTGTGAAGAATTAACATATCAGACCAGCTGGACCGACAGCGTTAGCTGGAAGGTACAAAATGGTTACAATGAAACTTTCAACAGAGAAGAAGAAAAAAATCTCTACAGCTCCATGCTCTCTGGTCTATAGCTTTATGTTGAAATGGTTGGCAATTTAAATGGCTACCACTCTATAGACCAGTTACGAGCAGCGCCAGCTGAATAAGTTACAAATTAGCGATGCACAATATATCGGTGAACATATCTGAATCGGACAATATTAGCTTAAAATGCCAACATCGGCATCGGCCCGATGTCTAGTTTAACACCGATGTGCAAAACCGATGTCAAAGCTGACGTGCATACCTATATAACGTAGGTACATGACGTAATGACGCCACGTCAAATGTTGCGCTTCACGTGCAACACAGCATTCCTAACCTAGCCCACAATGTCTGCTGCGTGGATCGAGCAGTCATCAAGTAGTTATTTGAAAGAGTAAGAACATTTCAGCGAGACAACTCAAAATGTGAAAGCCATTAACGCCAAGATAATGGAATTCATTGCCCTTAACAATCAACCGTTCTCTGTCATGGATGATTTAAAAAATATATATTTTTACCTTTATTTAACTAGCCAAGTCAGTTAAGAACAAATACTTATTTTCAATGACGGCCTAGGAACAGTGGGTTAACTGCCTTGTTCAGGGGCAGAACGACAGATTTTTACCTTGTCAGCTCGGGGATTTGATCTTGCAACCTTCCGGTTACTAGTCCAACGCTTTAACCACTAGGCTACCTGCCGGTGATGTTGGCTTTCGCGAACTGGTCGAGCAACGGTACACACTACTAAGTGTGCTATTTTTCAGATGTTGCCCTACCGGAGTAACACAGTAATAGCGTCACTGCTATTAGCTTCACGACTGACATTTGGACCAGCGATATCAGCCCCATGAGCATGCGGAGTCTGACAGCACAGTGGGTCGTCGAGGATTTCGTACTGAGGAAAGTCGTATTGCATGCTCATGAATGTGCTGGTTGTCATACCGCTGCTGCCATTTCAATGACATTTGAGAACATGTTTGAAACATTAACACACTAGATAGCTCCATTCTAACTGACTGGAGAAATACTCATCAACTGCGCCTGCAGCAGACATGATATCCTCTTTCATGGCATTGAAACACCTGCTCAATAAAACTGGCGACACAGGCTGTGAACAAGCAATTCGGTGGCACTCTCTCTTTACTGTGTCGCCACCATGCTCGATGCTAGGTACTAGGACCTCTACTTCGATGCAGACAAGAAACAAGGTTTATGTGAAATGTTACATACACAGCTGGACAAGATGGACACAGACACAGTGACAGTGCGCACCGAGGAAGAGAGGCCACGGACAGACAGAGCTGAAACTTCACTGCTTGACATGTATGATGAAATCCTGGTTGAGACTGAACAAATGAACAACGAAACAGCACAGCAATTAAGTGAAAGAAATAGGTTTTGATTATGTTTTACTGGTAATGGGAACATACGTAAATCCCAACAAAATAACTTTTTGGTCAGTGTGGTGTGTAACCTTTATTTAACTAGGCAATTCAGTTAATGAACAAATTCTTATTGACAATGACGGCCTACCGCGGACGACGCTGGGCCAATTGTGTGCCACCCTATGGGACTCCCAATCACGCCCGGATGAGATAAAGAATGGATTCGAACCATGGACTGTAGTGATGCGTCTTGCACTGAGATGCAGTGCCTTAGACCGCTGTGTCCGTGTGTGTTAACTATTTAACTGTACTAGAATGCTTAAAAGGCCGCTAATATCAGTGCATCACTATTACAAATGATTAAGAAGTCTACAAAACGAAAGACTACACATTCAGTCTGCAGCTGAGCGCCACTATCCAACACACATGCCGAAAGACAAAAAGGAAGAACCGCAAGCATCGCACAAAAGACAGGGGGGGGTGGGGGGGGTGAAATGCCAGATCTTCTGTCTGAAATGCCAGTTCGCTTTGCGTTTCCTGGCAGTGAGGGACTGCGTCAAAGACTATCACGACATGCACAAGCTACGGTGAAAGTGAAGTCTAATCATCTACACCTGGGATGTAAAATGAACAACAATGCCATTTCTAAATAGTTCAGCTTATTTACATTTTTGGACCTTTTTTTTAGTGAAGGACACGTGTCTAACCAAGTTTGAGTTTGATAAGACTTTTTATGTATATCCTGTTGCTTTTATATTGTTTGTGTAAACAGTTCATTTGTATGTGGGACCAATACATTGGATATGCCTAGGCTAAACGTTCAGCAACTTTGGAGAGGTTGAAAAACACACTTGGATATCCCCTGTATGTCCCCCGACACCACCACAATGTTTGAGAGGTTGGTGTTGAGGTTGGTGTTGTAGACAGTTTTTATAGTGAATAATAACTTTTAGGCACATCCAGTGTGTAAAAACAGTGAAATTACCACATTCTGACACTTTGGAGAGGTTGAAAGGACACTTGAATGTACCCTGGATATCCCATAACACCACCACAATGTTTGTGAGGTCGACATGGTAAAAATTGTGTTTTTATACTGAACAAATAGCATTTAGGGATTGCAAATATGTAATGGAACTGGAATTATCTAATTTAGAGACATATGCCACTTTAGAGAGGTATAGGGACACTTGAAAACATCCCGTTACCACACCTGACACCACTTACTAAAACATCTGCCCATTTGTAGTTGTTAGGTCTATCAATACCATTTTTCTCCTGATGTTGTTCACATGTTGTGGAAGCCATCTGATGTGTTTCCAGCTCTGGGAATCAATAATTCACTTCTAGCCTGTCAATGAAAGATTACTTTAAAAAAAATGATAATAATAAAATAAAACAGTAATTTAGTGTGTGCTTGGTCTTGTGTATTCTGAACTATGTAACGCCTATCTATCTTCTGATCGTTTCCTCATTATCTCCCAGATCTTTTCTTTCCAAACATACCAAGTTTTGGCAAGTCAGAATCATGTAATTACACATTAATGGCAGTTACTTGTCTATTTTGGCGGAAATCAAAATTTTTACATTACATTTAAGAGGTTAAGGACCAAACAATTTACAGGTGGCAAAATAGTTGGGAGGAGATTTTTGATGTACCGATTCCATGGCACATGGTTTACGAACTGACACACAAAACAACGCTGGATTCAAAACTTATTTTCCATTTTAAATTAGTATATAAAATATTTGCAACCAATATAATGTTATATACATGGGGGATACAACCATCCCAGCTCTGCAGATTTTGCTGCGAAGAGACAAAACCATTAGATTACTTGTTTTGGTACTCCCCATATGTAGCTTGTTTTTGGTCACAGGTTCAGGAAAGGGCTGAAAAATGGCATTTACTTGGGGCTAACTCTTAAAATAGCACTGCTGGGTGATTTGGGAAGTCATAGTCAATTGATAAGCTGGTAAAATGTATATAGTATGCATAAGCTGGAATTAAAAGTGTTGTTGTCCATTAGTTTACTCCAATTAGGGGGGAGGTGCTAGGGTTAGGGGAAAATAATAAGGAAAATATATATTTTTAAAATGTTAATATTATATATATTTACAAAAATATATAAATGGGTGACTGGAAATGCAGATAATTACATTGATAGAAGCCACAATATAACTGCAATATTAAAGCTGATCAACCTATTTTCTTAAAGAGTGAAATTGATGCATACATTAATAACAGTGCTTTAGACCAAGGTTGGATTACTGAAAAGGAGAGGGATTTCCTCATCACCCCTCACCCAGTATGTTCAGCTTACTATGGCCTACCTAAGATTCACAAGGATCTATCTGATCCTCCTCTGAGGCATATAGTCTCTGGTAATGATAGTCTCACGGAACCTCTATCCCAATTTGTCCATTTTTTTTCATTAAAAAGTTGGTTCCTTCCCTCCCAGCATTCAATATCGACACCACTGATGTGCTAAAGACCCTTGAGGATGTCCATGTAATGATATACTTATAACTATGGATGTTCAAAGTCTTTATACAAACATCCCCCATGCAGAAGCCCTCTCCCACTATCTATAGCAGATAAACACCCTAAAGGTCTGCTGCCCCCTTCTGGTTTTATTTGGACATTAACAAAAATGGCGTTATTAACTTTGTTCATTATGCTGGCTCTTTTTACCTACAGTATGAAGAATACAATTGAACAAAGCTGAAATAAAATGGACAGAATATTTTCTCCAAACGATTTGAGGGAGTATGCACATGCAGCTAGTCTGTGCTGAGCATTAAGAAATAGGTATTCCTATATGCTTAATTTAGAGTTAATAATGTAACTTTGGTTGCTCTACAAACGTTGGGCTATGTTTGGATTTTGAATACATTGTACGGCATGATGCGACTAATGATGATTTGCAAAAAGGTCGCTTGAAAGGCATGAGCTCTGCTTTGTTTTTTGCGCAGGCTGCACACTACATCAGTCACAATTTGACAAGCACTTGATAATGCCTAGAATTTCACAGCGGCATCCCCTTTGTGTGTCCTTAATTCACCCTAAAAGAATCCATGCCGTTCGCAGCCAGGTGCCGTAGTGCCCTTCTTCCTGAGTGCTGCGAGCTCCATCACATGATCGGGTCTTTCTCACAGGCTACAAGTGAAGACAGACACATCGGGGACGCAACTGCACGTGTCCTTATTAAATTCCAAGGTGCATATTGAAGATATTGGAAGAACTGTCCACATTTACTTTTCATCAGCCAACAAGATGAGTAGGCCTAATGAACAGCAAAAGCACTAGCCTATGTCAATCTACTATCCCTAATAGTGCAAAGGTTGACCTATTCTATTCTGTGCAAGAAATAAATACTCCAAATATAGTCTGGGACAGTGGTGGGATGCGATAGATCCCAAATTACTCAAATCAGAGCGTGTAGCTTAAAATGTTGATAAACTATTATGCTATTTCTTCACATTATAAGCGCAGCAATGCGCACATGGTAGTAGGCTATAAGTGCGAACGTTCCATTAGCGGAAAACACCATTCTCAAAAGTGACCGCAAATGCAATTATGCATGTAATGCTTTTATTATAAAGGTGCATTTTTATGGTGAAAATGATCTTCCCCAAACTTGAAACTCACGCGCTGCTTATATATGTTGATTATCAATGTTATCAATGTTGATCCAAAATGCCGTAGCAGTCGGACGTGTGTTTTTGTCTTGTCCCCTCCTGTCCCGTGTAAACATAGTTTTTCCCTGTATGATTTGTTTATTCCATGTGTAACTCTGTGTTGTTGTATGTGTCGAACTGCTGTGCTTTATCTTGGCCAGGTCGTAGTTGTAAATGAGAACTTGTTCTCAACTAGCCTACCTGGTAAAATAAAGGTAAAATAAAAAAAATATATGCTAGTTAGGCTCTACACCCCTTGTAAAGCGGATTAATGTGCTTCATTTTAAGAAGTTATTTGGCCACTTTAGTTGTGATACAAACCTTATTAAAAGATATAGGCCTACGGGCTAGGCTACATGAGGTGTGCGAATCATAGGTGCCCACTATGATTCGAAAAAGTCGCCAAAAAAAGGCATTGTTTCTTATGCTGGGCATCATTCACAAGTGATAATATATCATTCACAAGTGATGGGCTAATATTATCACCCATCAGACTATTCTTGATGTAATATTCTTTACATATACTAAAGAATATATTTGTAAAATTTGTTCTGATTTAGAACGGACCATTATCATGCACCTGCTTCGAAACAGGGGCAGCGGGAAAAAAATGGACTTAATGCACTTAAATAGCGAATGGAGGACACTTTTCCCCGTGGTTTATTTTCATGTCAGCCAGGTAGGCTATACTCCTGTAGTAAATATAAGCAAAGTTTTTAATATTAGGAAAGTTGAGAAATAAATAGTAGGCCTAGTCTATAGAAAGCTGATCCTCTTTTAAGTAGAGACCATCACTCTCTCTTCTCTCACGCAATTACATAGTCTATTGCAATGTTGCGCAACATGAGCTCATGCACTCTCATGGAGTGTTTGATTAGATTTTCAAATACATTTGCATTGATGTCAGTGTGATTGGAGGGACAATAGAGTGCGGAGTACCAGGTAGTTAGGCTACGAATTACCAAGTTTGGTAGGCTATGAATGACCCTGAGCAGCATCAGAGCATATGGAAGCGAAATTACCATGACCGTGGAATTTGACTGCCTTCATGACTCGTGACCACCGGTGTGGCTGTAATACGGTCACCACAACAACCCTAGTAAAGAGTTAAAAGAACAAGGAAGTAAATAGTTGTAGGTCACCTCTCTGTGGCGGTCGCGGTCTTTGGACTTCTCCCGCACCCAGTCTATGGTGTTAAAGTCCTCATAGGTGCCCACCCCTGGTACCGGATCATCCAGCAGGTCCATCAGCTTAGGCACCCCGTTCACCTCCTCCATACCTGGGTTATCCCCTGGATGAGAAGGGAGGAGAGACGTGAGGATTTAAAAGTGTGTCACACATTCTGGTGTGAAATAATACAAATAAAATAACACATTTGCAATAGCCATGTCTTGTTTTGGCACAAAATATGTGTGTGTAAAATCAATACAACACAGACAGGCCTTGGCCTTACCAGAACCTCGGTCCAAGGGTGGTACATCCTCTGTGGTAGAGAAGTCTAACGTTGCCCCTGCTATCTCCACCATGTCCTCGTCACTTGTGCTGCTCTCGTTGCAATATCCGGTGTTATCCATCGAGAATCCTAACGGAATACACACAGAATAAGGTCAGGGTCCAAAAGCAGAGAGTTCAAAGGAATCCTCCACCTAACTAACGTTACATTCGCTAAACTAGCTACATATGGGGGCCGAGACCTAACGACGTGAGCTAGCTAACGTTGGCTAGTTAGCTCCGTCTGTTTTAATTTATTGTGTTCGACTGGCTGTTGTGGTTAGCTTCTAGCTAAATACTGACTGACATCAACCCGTCTGTCTCCAACCGGCATGGCACCTAGCTAGCTATTTATCTAACGTCGTTAGCTAACTAAGGTTAGATAGGTGGTTGGACAGCTAAGTTAACTAGCGCGATAGCATCAGCCACACACTCATAAACCTTGATAGCAATAGTAAGCACAGAGCTTCTTGTGCAAGCACATACTATTGACATCATATTATTAAAATAAAAAAAGTCGTTATTACTTCGTCGGATGGATTTCGACAGAGGACTCTGCTCTGTTATAATCCTATCGGATTTTAACCGAATTCCAACAACTTCCTGCCACGACAGACATTGAGAGCGGATCCCAGATGCTAATACTGATCAGTTTATCGTTGATTGATTATCCTTTATTTTCCCAAGGATTCTGACTAGAAACCAGTCACAATGGAAATAGAATAGATTTTAATTGACTATTAATTGACTACCAGTACAGCAAACAAGGATCACATTATGCCTTGTCCAGTCCCCAAACTCTTTGCCCATGATGATTCCCTCCCGTCACACACAGACCTGTATATTTGCATGTATGCAGATGACAAAGTTAACAGCATGAAGTATTTGGGTGTATGTTCATTATTGAAATCAAGCACTATTTCTTCAAGCAAGTAGGTTCAATGACTCCTCAAATCCAACAACCTCCTTGTTTCATAGAAAATAATCACAGAACAGACAATGGTGAGAGTTACAATCCTAGAGTACCCTCAGTTGAATAATTCAGACGTTGTCCACAGTGCATATGTAGCCTAGTGACCTTTCCTTGGCATCTCTGCTTCATCTGCACCAATATTTGAACAAAGGATAAAGTGAAAACAATATGATAAGTAAATCACCTTCACCAGTTCAGTACTTTCATGACAATCAATGACTGGAATGCAAGATGGTAGATAGCCAATTCAAATCAAATGTTATTGGTCACATACACATGGTTAGCAGATGTTAATGCGAGTGTAGCGAAATTTAGTCAATTGACATGTAGGCTGGTCTACAGAATTAGTCTGGGGTATGAGTCAGTACAGGTGCATCAAAGCTGGGACCAAGAGACTGAAAAACAGCTTCTGTCACCAGGCCATCAGACTGTTAAAATTGAGTCACCACCAGCCGGCCCCCTGTATGTGTTTCTGTTCCAGACTCTGACATGCTTGTTATAACATTTATTGATTTACATTTTTAGGATTTGTGTGTATTGTGTTGTTAGGTATTACTGCACTGTTGGAGCTAGAAACATAAGCAATTCGCTGCACCTGCATTAACATCTGCAATGACATCTGCAAAATATGTAGGAGACCCATAAAATTTGATTCGATTTTAAAAAAATCAAGCCTGGTATAAAGGTCTGTGCATGGAGACCTAAAAACTTCCCAACATGATTGTGTTATTTATTAGTATGACAAAACACCCAAACATGTCACAACACGGGTCATGAATTACATCCTCTAAGTCACCCTGTGGATATTTTTATTCCCTATGGCTACATTGTTTCTGGTCCTGGGGCTATTATGAATATTTATGACTAATTCTGAATAATGAGTGGAAGCTGCATGCCACAACTCATAATCCCAGTTCTTAACACGTAAATCTCTCTTTCCCCTGCCACTGCTCCACCAAAGATTAAGCTATGTAAAGTCCCACTGGGCACACACTGGTTGAATCAACGTTGTTTCCACGTCATTTCAATGAAATGACGTTGAACCAATGTGGAATAGATGTTGAATTGACGTCTGTGCCCAGTGGGGATTTACAGCAAAATTTAGGAACACAATATGTGGTAGCTGTTTATATTTTAGCTTTTTTGTGTTGAACGCATGATTCTGCTGACACAAGATCTCCTTTGATTGAACTTTTCATATTAGGGGCCAATAGAAAAAGGAACACTCAAGTGATTTGGACTCATGGGTTATTCCATGCCAGGATGGCCCAAAGATATGTATCATGTTTTGGATCTTCCTGAAATAAAATCCATAGAAAGGTCCTTTAAATAAATGGAGAAATAATGAATTAAAGTTGTAAAATGTGTGACATTTTGGCTTTACCCGGACCTTCTATAAGACACTACAATGATGGGTCTGTAGATGAAGCCAGTCTTGGTGATATTTGAAACCGTACCATGTGCTCTGAAATATGAGAAGTGTTTATATTAATAATACAATTTCTTTACATACATTTAGGGATAATTAACAATATAAATGTAAATATCTCAAAAGTAACATTTTTGATTTTGTTCATTTTTAAACATAATGTGTTTAACAATATACTCTATAAGTACATACAATTTCCAGAGTGGGCTCTCTGGTACTTTTGAAGATATGACCCATGTTATACACATCATTTGGCATTATAGGTCATTAATCAACCACCAGCAGGGGAAGTTCCCTTCTAATCCATTTTCTGATTCACTCTGTTGGTGGTGCTCATAAAATGAATAATAACTTCAAAAGTAGCAGAGAGCCCACTCTGGAAATGTGATTGTAGAGTATATTGTTTAAAACAATGTCTAAAAATGATCAAAACCAAAAAGGGTACTTTTGAGATATTTATTATTTATTATGTTTTATTATCTATAAATGAATGTACATTTTATTATTCTTAACACTACTCATATTTCAAAGCACACGGTAGGGTTTCAAATAACACCAAGACTGGCTTTGTAGCATCTACAGACTCATAGGTCATTATGACGGTTCAACCTTTAACACACTGCTACTTCTTTAGCACCAGATCGGTCTCTGCTTTGCTATCCACAAGAAGCTGAAAGGACCCAAAAGATTGTTGCTCTGACTTGCATCGTCCGAAAATGTATAGATTTAACAGTGAAAAATGAAGACATTTACAGTGAAACCAAATCAATATTGGAATAGAAGAGAGCAAAATCTCCAGGTTTGTTAGATAATAGTCGGAGAGAGAACCATTTCGAAGTACTGACCGTGGGATGTGCTAAGTTCGCATACAGAGCAAAGAACTGACCAAAGAGCATCCACAGAGGGCAGACATCATTCTCCGTTTTATGTGTAATACACACCTAATTTTGTATCTTGCATGCTGTCATATCTTGGACATGTGCCAGTTAAGTGATCTCCAATTATCTACTTTAAAGTAATGGGAAGAATGCTGTACATATCAATCGTAACCTACTAATGCTAATCAAAGACTGGATAAGAAAGTCAGATGAAAATACATCTGTAGTATTAACTGCAGTGTTTTTGTGGACATTACTGTAGTACTTACCATATTGTTTTTGTTTTATCATCTTTGACATAGAAGTCAAGGCTTTCCCCTTGCAGAATCCTACTGGAGAAATACTTAAATAGCAAATTTTCCATAACCTGTAGGTAGGTAGGATTGTGGTCTAAACAGATAGATTAGAGATTATGCTCTTTCTATAACCTGAAGGGAACACAATATATGATCTGTACTTGAGGTTTCTCACTCATGGGTGGCACAAATTAGGATACGGGGGAGGAGAATGGGCAGAGGCGCAGGACGACGCTGACCAGGGGGGAGGACCCCGAAGACAAGGAGCGGGTCGGTCGGCAAAGGTGGAAATCACAGATGTTGGGGTCCAGAATGTCCTCCCCTGGAACCCAACACCGCTCCTCTGGGCCATACCCCTCCCAGTCCACCAGATACTGGAGCTGACCCCCACGATGTTGGGAGTCCAGTAGGGATCTGACAGAATACGCCGGGCTCCCCTCGATGTCCAGGGGGGGACAGCATCAGCTAGGGGACCAGGAACCACCAGCCTGAGAAGGGAGACATGAAAAGAGGGTGAGATACGGTAGTGACTGGGTAATTGTAACCTGTATGTCACCTCATTGACCCTTCAAGGAGAACCTTGAATGGACCCACAAACCGGGGGCTCAGTTTCATGCAGGGCAGGCGGAGTGGGAGGTTCCTGGTAGAGAGCCAGACGCGATCCCCAGGATGGAACACAGGGGTCTCACTGTGATGACGGTCTGCCTGCTCCTGACGAGTCCTCCGCGCACCGGAACCACTCATCTACCGCAGGAGCCGCGGTCTGGCCCGGGGTCCACGGGGCCAGGACCTGCTGGAAACCAAACACACTGGAAGGGGATCAACCCAGTGGAGGAGTGACGTAGAGAGTTCTAGGCATACTCTGCCCAACGAAGGAAACGTGCCCACTCACCCTGCCAGTCCTGACAGTGACTCCTCAGGAACCTCCCCAGCTCCTGATTCATCCTCTCCACCTGCCCGTTACTGAGGCCGATACCTGGATGTGAGGCTAACCGTGACCCCAAGCTTCTCCAAGAAGGCCCGCCATACTCGGGATGTGAATTGGGGTCCACGGTCTGAGACGATGTCCTCTAGAAGGCCATAATACTGTAAGACCTGCTAGAAGAGTGCCTCAGTGACCTGGAGAGCAGTGGGAAGACCAGGAATAGGGATTAAACTACATGACTTGGAGAATCACTCCACTACCACCAGAATGGTGGTGAAACCATTAGAAGGGGGAAGATCAGTAACAAAGTCAATGACAGATGGGACCAAGGTTGCTGAGGCACGGGAAGCGGCAGGAGATTCCGGGGGGACTTGGTTTGAGCACACACGGAACAGGAGTTGACATACCTCGTAACATCTTGCACCAAGGTGGGCCACAAGTATTCTCAGGGGTGGAATGGATGGTGCGAGAAATACCTGGATGTCCAGCGAAGACAGCTGTGTGTGCCCAGGTCAGCAGCTGATCCCTTATCCCTGTGGGAACGTAGATGGGCGCGGGAGGACAATTCCAGGGTGCAGGCTCCCTCTAGAGCCTGGCGGATGTCCACATCTACGTCCCAAACCACTGGACCCACGACTCGGGAGGATAGGATAATGGGTACCCTCTGGACAATAGCCTCTCCCGAATCGTAAATACGGGACAGGGCATCGACCTTGATGTTCTTAGAACCTGGGCGATAGGTCAGAGGGAAGTTGAACCTGGTGAAGAGGGCCCACCTGGCTTGGCGCCTTTTCGGTCTCCTCGCTGTCCGTATGTACTCAAAGTTCCGATGGTCGTGAGGATGACAAATGGTTCCTTGGTACCCTCCAGCCAGTGTCACCACTCCTAATGCCAACTTCACCGCCAAGAGCTCACGATGGCAGATGTACTTCCTCTCTGCGGGGGGCAGTTTCTTGGATACAATTTTAATGTGTCCCCCTGTCTTTGACAAAACCGCCTCCACACTCACCTCCGATGCGTCTACCTCAACCACAAAAGGTAGGGTGGGATCTGGGTGTTTTAACAACGCCTCGTCGGCTGCTGGAGACCAAAGCAAACTACGAGGCACACCCTTGAGGAGGGAGGTGAGAGGGGCGGCGACGGTATTGAAATTCCTGACGAAGCGGCTGCAAAAGTTGGCAAACTCCAGAAACCGTTGTAACCCCTTGGTGGTTGGGCCTGGCCATGACCTTACCGCATCTACCTTGTCCTCCAGCCTCACTCCCTGAGGGCTGATTTGGTAGCCCAAGGAGACATCCCTCTGATGCAATTGGCACTTCTCCGCCTTGACGAACAGGTGGTTAGACAAGAGGCATTCCAGGACTGCTCGAACGTGAGTGATGTGATCCTCCAGGTTGGTTGAGAAGATCAGGATGTCGTCGATGTACACAGTCACCTGACGTCCAAGCATGTCCCTGAACACCTCGTTGACGAATTCCTGGAACACTGACGGAGCATTGGCTAAGCCAAAGGGCATAACCAAGTACTCATAGTGACCATACATCGTGCCGAACGCCATCTTCCACTCATCCCCCTCCCGGGTGCGAATGAGATTGTAGGCACTCCGCAGGTCCAGTTTGGTGAAGAACTGGGCCCCGCAGAGCTGCTCGATGGCACCAGCGGGAGAGGGTACCGATACTTCGTGGGGATGTCATGGAGTCCACGGTAATCAATACAAGGTCGTAATCCTCCCTCCTTGGCCATGAATTAGAAGCCAGCCGACGCAGGGGGCGTGGACCTGCGGATGAAACCCTGTTGGAGCGCCTCTTGAATGTAGTCCTCCCTGGCCTGGGTCTCAGCCACTGACAGAGGGTAGATGTGTTTGCGAGGTGGTGTAGCACTGGAAAACAGGTCAATGGCACAGTCCCAGGGGCGATGAGGAGGAAGACCGGGTCTTGGAGAATACCTGCCTTAGATCCTGATATTCCTCCGGGATGTTGGGCTGGAGGGCAACCACAGGACTCTCAACCAACGTGGAACCACAAGGGACAGGAAAGCAGGTCTTCTGACATTCAGGTGACCAGTCGGTGATTCTCATCCTCGACCATGAAATGGTAGGGTTATTGCGTTGAAGCCAAGGTAGGCCGAGGATGATCTTGTGAACTGGTGATGAAGGGGATGTTTTCCTGGTGATTGGGCTCCACAGTGAGGGTGAGTGGTTGGGAGATGTGTGTGATGGTTCCGAATCCTAGAGGCCAACAGTCTAGACCTTGAACCAGAAAAGGAGAGCCTGGTTCCTCTAGGTTTCTTCCTAAGTTCTGGCCTTTCTAGGGAGTTTTTCCTAGCCACCATGCTTCTACAACTGCATTGCTTGCTGTTTGGGGTTTTAGGCTGGGTTTCTGTACAGCACTTTGACATCAGGTGATGTAAGAAGGGCTTTATAAATACCTTTGCTTGATTGAGAGGAGAGCGGGTAGGTAGTAATATTGAGAGAGGAGGCAAGGGTCTGATCCATAAAGTTCCCCGTGGCCCCGGGAGCCACTAAAGCTGTAGACACAGGGCATGAGGGACAGTCAGCCAGAGTGATGGGTACCTAAAAGAGTCTAACAGGAAGAGCAGTAGATGGAATACTCACTCCTGGTCCAGGTGATGTAACATCAAGTGACCGTCCCTCTGTTCTAGTGGATCCCGGATTCTGAAGTAATGGACACCGCTGGCGCTTGTGCCCTCCCTGGCTACAGTACAGACAGAGCCCCAGCTGCCTCCGTCTGCGTCGTTCCGCCATGGGAAGACGTGTGACCCCTACCACCATGGGTTCAGGCTCTGAGCCCATACACTCGCCAAAGGAGGGAGGGAAGTGATGTCGATGCCGACGCTCCTGGAGGAGGTTATTCAGACGGCCATCACAATGAGTGTGTCCAGAGTGAGGTTGTCATCTCAGCAGGCCTGTTCCGTCTGGACCTCCTCTCGCAGACCTCTTCTAAATAACGTGCTGAGCGCCGGCTCATTCCATCCACCGGAAGCTGCTACTGTCCGGAAGGTAAGCGCATACTCAGCAGCCGTCTGATTCCCCTGCTGGAGCTGAAGCAGACGCTCACCTCCCTCTCTGCCCGCCGCGGGATGATCGAAAATAAAATTAAAACAGAGCCATGAACCCCTCATAAGACTCAAGCTCCTCCTCTCCTAGACGGCCGTAGGCCATTCCAATGCCCGCCCAGTCAGCAGAAAAATAACCGTTGCAACTTTAGACCTCTCGGTGGTGGGAGCTCCCATCTGATGTGCGAAATAGAGTGAGCACTGAAGGAAGAAGCCACGGCATTTGGATGGTGTACCGTCATATTTCTCCGGGAGGGATAGAAGGGCATCGCTGACCTGAGCGGGGTTGCTGAATGGCCTGGCTCGTTGGGTAGACTGGCTCTAGAATATCCTCCACTGTTGAGACGTTGTAGACTGCCGAGAACCTATTCCATGGCCATCCCCAGTTGATCATGGTGTTGACGAAGAAGGTTAACTTGTTCATTGATCGTCTGGGAGATGTCCGGTTGTCCTGCTGCTTCCATATTTTGAGTTGGTATTCTGTAATGATGCGGCAGTGAAGTCAGAAGCAGGTGAAACGTTTTAATAAAACAACAAAACCAAGAACACGCCACTAACATAAGGCAGACAGCCGATACACAAGAACAATACCATCTGGTGAGTGAACCTGGGAGAGTGACATACACTGCTCAAAAAAATAAAGGGAACACTTAAACAACACAATGTAACTCCAAGTCAATCACACTTCTGTGAAATCAAACTGTCCACTTAGGAAGCAACACTGATTGACAATACATTTCACATGCTGTTGTGCAAATGGAATAGACAAAAGGTGGAAATTATAGGCAATTAGCAGGACACCCCCCAAAACAGGAGTGATTCTGCAGGTGGTGACCACAGACCACTTCTCAGTTCCTATGCTTCCTGGCTGATGTTTTGGTCACTTTTGAATGCTGGCGGTGCTCTCACTCTAGTGGTAGCATGAGACGGAGTCTACAACCCACACAAGTGGCTCAGGTAGTGCAGTTCATCCAGGATGGCACATCAATGCGAACTGTGGCAAAAAGGTTTGCTGTGTCTGTCAGCGTAGTGTCCAGAGCATGCAGGCGCTACCAGGAGACAGGCCAGTACATCAGGAGACGTGGAGGAGGCCGTAGGAGGGCAATAACCCAGCAGCAGGACCGCTACCTCCGCCTTTGTGCAAGGAGGAGCACTGCCAGAGCCCTGCAAAATGACCTCCAGCAGGCCACAAATGTGCATGTGTCAGCATATGGTCTCACAAGGGGTCTGAGGATCTCATCTCGGTACCTAATGGCAGTCAGGCTACCTCTGGCGAGCACATGGAGGGCTGTGCGGCCCCACAAAGCGATGCCACCCCACACCATGACTGACCCATCGCCAAACCGGTCATGCTGGAGGATGTTGCAGGCAGCAGAACGTTCTCCACGGCGTCTCCGGCGTCTCAGACTCTGTCACGTCTGTCACATGTGCTCATGTGCTCAGTGTGAACCTGCTTTCATCTGTGAAGAGCACAGGGCGCCAGTGGCGAATTTGCCAATCTTGGTGTTCTCTGGCAAATGCCAAACGTCCTGCACGGTGTTGGGCTGTAAGCACAACCCCCACCTGTGGACGTCGGGCCCTCATACCACCCTCATGGAGTCTGTTTCTGACCGTTTGAGCAGACACATGCACATTTGTGGCCTGCTGGAGGTCATTTTGCAGGGCGCTGGCAGTGCACCTCCTTGCACAAAGGCGGAGGTAGCGGTCCTGCTGCTGGGTTGTTGCCCTCCTACGTCCTCCTCCACGTCTCCTGATGTACTGGCCTGTCTCCTGGTAGCGCCTGCATGCTCTGGACACTACGCTGACAGACACAGCAAACCTTTTTGCCACAATTCGCATTGATGTGCCATCCTGGATGAACTGCACTACCTGAGCCACTTGTGTGGGTTGTAGACTCCGTCTCATGCTACCACTAGAGTGAGAGCACCGCCAGCATTCAAAAGTGACCAAAACATCAGCCAGGAAGCATAGGAACTGAGAAGTGGTCTGTGGTCACCACCTGCAGAATCACTCCTGTTTTGGGGGGTGTCTTGCTAATTGCCTATAATTTCCACCTTTTGTCTAATCCATTTGCACAACAGCATGTGAAATTTATTGTCAATCAGTGTTGCTTCCTAAGTGGACAGTTTGATTTCACAGAAGTGTGATTGACTTGGAGTTACATTGTGTTGTTTAAGTGTTCCCTTTATTTTTTTGAGCAGTGTATAAAGGGGAGGAACAGATGAAGGCAATGGAGTTCAGGATTCACAGGTGCGCGTAATGATGAGTTCCAGGTGTGCGTAATGGTGAATCCCAGGACCGGTGGTTAGTACTCTGGTGATGTTGTCTGCCGGAGGGGAGGAGCAGGAGCAGACGTGACACATTGACTGCTCATATTGATGGTATAGATATTTCCACATTTTGTAGACTTTTTGGTTATAGCTTTATTTGTATATATATATTTTCGAAACTTTATAACTTAGCATTAATAACTTTATATTTAACTTGATGTTATAGTTTATGACAACTCCATCTAATGACATTGTTATGTTGTTCTTTTGAAGATGCTAGTCAACTGTACACTGGGTATAGGCCTACTGCACACAGAAAATCCAGATCAACTGGTCTGTGAGCAGCCATGGGCAGTGTAACAGATACCTTGAGCAGAACGCACCCTCCTAGACTTTGACATTTGCTTCCCTCTCATGTTCTCATCCGATGGTGCAACTACATAACAAGCTGTATTAGAGAGAATGTCAGCGAGGATTGAGGGCTGAAATTCACGCAAAACATCAAGCAACATCATGAGGAGCCGTAGTAACTCTGGGGTGAAACTCGACAATTATGCGCGGATGGTTACGAAAACAATACTTCGTCACCAGGTGAGTGCACTGTGGGCCTATTTATGACAATAGGTTACCCTTGACATGCTGTATGTGTAGTAGCCTACTTAGTTAAACATGTTCAGCTCAAAAAAATAATAATCCCATGACTGACACTTAAAGGGAAACTCCTCTAAAAAACGATATTTTGGTATTGTTTTTCATTAGTCAACTGTTGATACAATCCCAAAATGTGTTTGCATGTCAGCAGTCAAGTTTTCAAGATATTAGCCTCATGAGGGTGTGATCGATGACACTTGGCTTCTAGAAAGTCCAATATCTTGAAAACTTGATTGCTGACATGCAAAACATTTTGAGACTGTATCAACAATGGACTAATGAAAAAAAAAATACCAAAAGATAGTATTTGAGTAGAGCTGTCTTTAAGTCAATCTCAGATCGATTGTCTGGGGCCAAGTTAACCTCCCCTTTCATATAAAAAAGTAATAACCATCATGCTTTTAGGGAAAGAAGATTTTGTAAGTATATTAAACTGCGAGTTTGACCAATTCCAGTCCCCTTGCTTAGTGGGTCTGGGGTATTCCCTGGGATAATTTGTATGCAGAAGGACTGAGAGGCTCAGTTCTAGGGACTTTTTAAAAGGACTTTCAACTCCAAAATGAATTTTTATTGACGTTCTATACTGATCTAAAAAACGACCTCTCCAGAATCCAGATGACGGAAATCTGAGGCCCCGCTAGGCCTAATTACTTACTACTAAACAGAAACTGAAATAACAATTTACAAATATAATTTGTATTTTAAACTGCACTGCTTGCCTGTTGGAATAATTCATAATTTGTCACATCAGTCAACATAAACGGTGGTTACAATTCATTCACTATGACTGGCTGATTGTGTGTAAATGATAGTGGATTTTGATTTACAATCAATTGAAATCATAGGAAGAAATACAATGTCAATGATTATTATTAGTTTGATTATTATTATGATTATAATTGCATGTGAATGCTTGCACATGGGTGATATTGTGTGTAAACATTCATGTTTAGTATGCATATGTACACACCATGTATGTATGTATGTATGTATGTATGTATGTATGTATGTATGTATGTATGTATGTATGTATGTATGTATGTATGTATGTAAGTATGTATGTATGTAATCACCATGTATCTGTGTATGTCCAGTGTTACTGAATGTGATGCTATGTTCCTCTTATGACCAGGATCCGGTGACGGGGCTTCTCCCAAGGGACCCGGAGACCCACCATGCCTGGGTCCGGGACAATGTCTACGGCATCCTGTCTGTGTGGGCCCTCAGCCTGGCCTACCGCAAGAACGCTGACCGAGATGAGGACAAGGCGAAGGCCTACGAGCTGGAACAGGTGGGAGAGCCCTTCCAGTTACCTGTCTGTCTCAAACCAGTATTGTTTTTTTAAAGTTTGAATGGGAGTAACACAAGTGTATATTTTCTAATACCTGGCTGACAGTAACCCCTATAATTATCTTCACGGCTGTCCTTGGCATAGGGCTTTAGCAGCTGTAAATAGACCTAAATTGGTCCGGCCCATGGTAGGTCAGTGTGTGTGTGTGTTGATTTGAATGTGTGTGTGTGTTCCCACATGGAAATGCCAGGGGGCAGGCCATTACGCTGGGGACGGGTTTCAGGTTACTCTGATTCTGCTGGCAGATGGGGGAGGTTGAAGGTCATGGTTGAGCCTGGGTGCTGACTATCTCTCTCTCTATCTCTCCACAGAATGTAGTTAAACTCATGAGGAGCCTGCTGCAGTGTATGATGAGGCAGGTATGCAGGCAAGGATTGTGTCATTCACAGTTGTAATGTGGGCCATTAATCACACTGCAGCTTGCATGCTGTGGTGGTGGTTAATTTCTCATCGAGCAAAGGAAATCAAAGGAAAGGTCACTGTTTGAAATAAACATGTCAATAGATCAACATTCTATATACAGATTACAGAATATGACCTGTGGCTTCTCTTTTAGGATTTTTTTTTTATTGACCTCAAATGAACTGGTCTTAAGTCCTGGTGTTTGTGGTTGTTCCATTTTTCTCAGATTGACAAAGTGGAGAAGTTTAAATACAGCAAGAACAAATCTGACTGCCTGCACGCTAAGTATGATTCCCAGACAACTGCCACGGTGGTGGGAGACGATGAGTGGGGTCACCTGCAGGTGGATGCCACCTCCATATTCCTGCTCTTCCTGGCCCAGATGACTGCATCAGGTAAACTCATACTCCACTGTGTGCCCCAGTGGCGTCGGGATGATTTTAGCAACGGCGTGGACGCATTTCAGCACAGGGTCTGGGGGTCCCCCCCCCCGGGAAAAATGTGTAAACTTGAAAAAGCATTTTCTGCATTTAAAGTTCCAAGTGCAGCAATTTATTTTTTATTTTTTTCAATATCAAATTGTTTCTGGGTAACAATTAAGTATCTTGCTGTCATAGTTTCGCATTAAAATTGTCAAAAAGTTTCTAAAACTGATTTTAGCCCCAAAAACGAATTCAAGCTGTAATTTTGCAAGACTGTCTGGGACTGGTCTGAGTGGGGAGGGGTAGGGCACCAAAGCAGTGCATTAACCACAATGTGGATCAATCCACCAACATAGAGGGGCCTAATGGGAGGGATATGTAATCTGGAAATTAGCTGTTATTGGCAGAGAGGTTTCGAACTCTCTTTGTTATTGGTGTATTAACTTATACCACTTGGTGATGTCACCTGGCAGGCCAATATTTCACCTATGGAAAACCTGCTGATGCGAAAGTCCTGTGTAGATTGAATTTTCAACCAGCAACTATTACATATCACATTATAACATTTTCACACTTTTAAAGTGTTAGTTTCTTCAGCTGTTGTATAAATATGATACAAAACACAGGAAAAACAGACTTGACTGCACAAAGATTGCCATTTTTCCATTCACTATAATTGTGTACCTTGTTTTTGGGCTAACAATGCTTGCAGTACCGCGGTCGGCCTTGAACTTCAATACAGGGGGCAGTCATTCTCCCTGACTTGCACCCAAAGATATTGAAAATGTGTCCGATTCCTGTCATGCCAAATAGTGTCAGCTGACAAATAGTGTTCACCCCCTGCGTCACAATGGGCTGAAACAGGGTCACACAGGGTGTTTTTTGGTAATCTTACAAATCTTCATGGTATCAAAAGTATACACCACACACACACATGGTTTTGGTTCAAATTGAAGGCAACTGTCCCATGTCAGATATTGAGTTAAATGTGTTTAAGTTTGTGTTTACATCTCAATATTACACTTTATATACAGAAGATTAAAACATAAAAAAACACTTGTTTGTTGTTTTTAGGTGTACATGAAGAGGGCTATTCAAAGATGCTCTGTTGGTCAATGTGTTCATTCTGTAGATTTAGTTTAAGTCACATTTTTGTCAGTTGAATAATGATTTAGTGTAGTTATTGTCAACATTTCGAAAACAGTGGGCCATTTTAGTCAACGAAATGCTCTTTCGTTTTAGTCACGTTACATTTTTATTGCCTCATTAACCTATAGTAAACATACATCACTGACTTTCATGTGCACAAACATACATAGCCTTGTCCTACCAGCATATTTTTCGGCAAAGAGGGGGGGTAACTCAAAACACATTAGCTAGATCTCTAACACTAAATATATTACCCACTGCTAGGAGTCATGTAGTAATCTAACAGTAAATGTAATGTCCTAAAAACAAACGATGCAGTTGTAGCCTGCTACTCTATATGCACTTGCAATGGCTGATGCGCAATTGAGCATTTCCTGTCTAAAAGCCATAAAACAAATCCCAGTTGTAAAATAGTTGCCATTAAGCTCAATATTAAATCAAACATGTTCCTTTCCTCTCAACAACTAATTAGCTCACATTTGTTTCTCTTTAAATAAATATGAGCTTGCTCGCGTTGTAGTATTCTCTCCTCAAGCTGTAGTGTACTGTGGAGCTTTTGTAAGGACTGTAAGCCAGACTGTCAATTATCATTACAAGTGATTTAAAGTAGTTTCTTCAAAAGCTATGGATTTCTCCCAATTGCTTTTGAAAATGTTCGAGAATCAGAAGTCTTTTTTTCTCTCCCGGAGCGCACATCCTGTGGCTCGCTCATCACAGCAGCAGGCCCCAGCGAAACAAGCCCCAACAGGCCCAGGGGCAGGGCAGACACTTTCATTACAGGCCTCATGATGATAATGTAGTTTACTGTTTGACCAAATCATGGTTTTAGCAGCCCAAAAAATAGGACGTTTTGAGCGAGGTGACCATGTAATGAATGTTCAGCTCGCACTAATGCGACCAATGATACATTTTACTCACAACCAAGTCAAAAGGTAGCAAAATGCGAGAAAATGGTCGCAGACCGGAGCCCTGCCCCATACCATAGCTATTGTAATCAAAGTTATGTCATAAGTAGTGGTCTGATAGGTTGCAGCAAGCTAACTAAGTAGTATTATCAATCTGTTATTACCTGAGCTTATATGTTGGAATGATGCGCTTTCAGATGTCTCTTGAGGTTGGTAGTATTTTTGCCTGTCAACGTTTCTCCCGTAGAAACGTTGCATTTGGTCTTGTTTGAATCAACACAATAAGTAAAGTGGCTCCAAACGTCGCCTCTTTTTCTACCGGGAGTTTGTGCCACCGGGTTGTTGCCAGATTGGAGAACAATTGGAGGACAGAGAGGTGACTGGAGAATGACCTGTGCTGGGTTTCTCAAAAGCGTTGTAGCACTATGATCATCTTAATTCCATTGAAACTAAATGGACGAAAGATGATATTAGTGCTCAACCTGGTCTCAATGCTACAATGGTTTTGGGAAACCCAGCCCTGGGCATGGTATTTATTTTCTACCCCATTGCAACATTGCAATGAGAAAGCCTTACAATACTGTTAAGTCATGCATTATTTTGATTGGACCAAACAAATAACACTGGAAAGCTCTCAATCTCTAAAATACTGTTGTTAGCAGATACGCTAGTTACCATTGGCTCGCGAAACTACCTCTAAACTTCCTTCATACTGGACACATAGACATAAAAAATGGCATCCATGAGTTCATCTCTCTGGGAAAATTCCAAAGTATGCCTTTAACAAAACACATAATAAGTTCCATGGACTCATTCTGTGTACAATAATAGTGGTTGACATTTTTATGACCACCCCATCTCTACCACACAACATACAATTATCTGTAAGGTTCCTGAATTGAGTAGTGAATTTCAAGCACAGCTTCAACCACAAAGATCAGGGATGTTTTTCAATGCCTTGCAAAGAAAGGCAACGATTGGTGGTTGCGTGTAAAAAAAAAAAAATATATATATATATATACAGTATATATTTTTTAAAGCAGATGCTGAATGTCCCTTTGAGCATGATGAAGTTATTCATTAGGCTTTGGATGGTGTATCAATACACCTAGTCACTAGAAAAATACAGGCGTCATTCCGAGAGGGGTCCAGCTGCGACATCATCTCTCAAAGCCCTACGGCTGTCAACCACTGACACGTCATCTCTCAGGAAAAGTGGGGGTTTCAAAAGGTGCCACTCAAGATGTCGTTTGTTTTATTGTTGCTAGCTAACGTTAGCTACATTAACTCATTAAAAATTAATACATTTTACAAAGTATTATTTATTATTGAAAATTTGAAATAATAATAATTGAAATATCAAGTCATGGTGGTTCTAGTAGTTATGGAATTCCAAGATTCTAGTGTTAAAAGACTACTTTTAAAATTCCCACTTCTCCATATATGGTTCCTTTTGAAATGCCCACTTCTCCTTATGGTCGCTTTTGAATGCCCACTCATTTCAAAACTTTCATACGGCACTGTAAGTTCAGCAGGAACCTGGAATACAATATACAGTACATAGACATAAACAGTCACAAATACAATTTAAATAAGTGGCAACCCTTGACTTTTTCCACATTTTGTTGTGTTTTAAATTTGGAATTTTTGGTCAATGATCTACACAAAATACTCTGTCATGTCAAAGTGGAAGAAAAATTATAACATTTATGCACCTGGATTAATGGGATAGAAAATTATTTGAGGGGGGGGTCAAATAGCCCTCTTGAATATTGGGGGGGGTATGTCCCCCCCTCTTATATGTCAACTGCTCCTATGGTGTGCCCTCTCCTCTCCTCCAGCATTGCTGCAACCTCAATAGATGCAGTCCGGGATAAGTGTAAAGGATGTGAAATGGCTAGCTAGTTAGCGGTGGTGCGAGCTAGCAGCCTTTCAATCGGTTACGTCACTTTCTCTGAAACCTAGAAGTAGTGGTTCCCCTTGCTCTGCAAGAGCCGCGGCTTTTGTGGAGCGATGGGTAACGATGCTTCGTGAGTGACTGTTGTTGATGTGTGCAGAGGGTCCCTGGTTCGCGCCCGGGTCGGGGTGAGGGGACGGTCTAAAGTTATACTGTTACATAAGCACGCGTCCATGCGACATATGGACGTAACCTATGAAAGGATTTTGGAATCTATAGAAATGCATTTATTAATCTCTACATTTGTTTTCGACAAGTACATTCTATTACAGAGACCTTAATGCATACTTTGAAATGATATTATGTGAACTGAAGATGAACATTAAAAAGTTGTTTTTGAATCCTGTCTGCTGTCATTGGCAGGCCTTCACATCGTCTACACTCGGGATGAGGTGGACATCATCCAGAATCTTATGTTCTACATCGAGGCTGCGTATAAAGTGGCAGTATGTAATTTTGTTTGACATGAGGTTGACTTTCAGTGTATTTGCTGAGTGCTACGGTAGTCGCGTGTCTTTGATCTAGAAGTATGGACCAGTTGTTACTCGGTTTGATTTTGTCTTGATTTTCCCAGGATTTTGGAATGTGGGAACGTGGGGACAAGACAAACCAGGGGATCCCAGAGATCAACGTCAGCTCAATCGGCATGGCGAAAGTAAGTTGTCTTTTACGCAACATGTACTGTATATCGATATCTGTCGACTTCTTGGAATTATACTTATGGAACGTGGTTGATGGTACTGAGTAGGCACAAATCACGGACGCCAATAACACTCAGCCAATTATGTTTGACTTTCCATCTTTTCATCAACTAGCAACTTATGATAAATGTGCCCTTTTACTGTGGGTGATACCAATCGGTATTATTTCAGTATCATAGTAATGTGTGCACACTAGCAAAGTGATTGTCATATTGACAACAGCCATCTATTTTCCTCTGCGTGTCTGTAGGCTGCACTTGAGGCCCTGGATGGCCTCAATCTGTTTGGCGCCAAGGGGGGTCATGAATCTGTAGTCCATGCATTAGCTGATGATATTCAGCGCTGCACGGTAAGCCTTGTGATGACCATAGAGAGAGGACAGGAGCCCAAGCTCCCAGTGACATGTTTTCACTCACTTTCTCAAGTCTTTGAAGTAGATATTACTCTCTCACCTCCCCCCTTTCTCTCTCCCTTGTTATATGGTCAGTCGATCCTTAGTTCCATGTTGCCAAGAGCTTCCACGTCCAAAGAGGTGGATGCTGGGGTTCTGTCCATTATCTCGTACCCAGCGTTCGCTGTGGAAGACATTGACATCGTTAATATGACCAAGGAGGAAATCATTTCCAAGTTGCAGGTGAGGTTGTCCTCTACCGTTACATTCAGTGCTGTCCTTGTTTGGAGTTTATCTATTGAATATTTTGTGTTATATATTAGCCTTTTAATAGTCGGGTATTAACTGCCGAGGAGAGTACTGTATATGAAACGTGTGGCGTATTGGAATAGGAAGGTGATGACAGGGCCGGTCAGTGTGGTGTGCCGACATTCTGTCTGTTAGAGCAGAACACTGTAATGATGACTGTAGCATGAGAGCACTGCCCACATGGTCGATGTGTCATTAGCTGTCTCTCTATCTTTCCTCTTAGGGGAGATATGGATGCTGCAGGTTCCTCAGAGATGGACACAAAACCCCCAAAGAGGTGAAAATGATATTTCATATTTATGTTTTGCTTCTTTATGACTGGCCAAGATATCTACCCCCACAGCCTTCTCCCACCCTCAACTGATGAACGGATTCCTTTGTGTATTTTGATATATTGTGTACATGTTCATGTATCCTCCAGGACCCCAGTCGCATGTATTATGAGTCATCTGAGCTGAAGCTCTTTGAGAATATTGAATGTGAGTGGCCACTTTTCTGGACTTACCTCATTCTGGATGGGATCTTCATCAATAGCCCTGAGCAGGTCAGTCAGGGGGGATGTGGACATACAATGGCCAGCGGGTAATGGCTCCATTCGGAGACCGCATCCATTCGGTCTCGTGTGTGGGTTCTATTGTGATCAAGAGTTTGTCCTGTATCATCAGGTGCAAGAATACAGAGATGCCCTGGAGGCTATTATGATCAAACAGAAGGATGGCCTTAGCCTGTTGCCTGAGCTCTATAGTGTCCCTGCAGACAAGGTGAGGGTCACACTCATCTAAATTCATTATCATAATAACTGAGTCCGCTTAGAATATACAGCAGGTAAAATTAGCACTGTGTGTGTTGTTTTATACAGGTAGACGAGGAGTATGTGAATCCCCATTCTGTAGAGAGAGTTCCCATGGGCAAGTTACCTCTGATGTGGGGACAGTCTCTGTACATACTGGGAAACCTGATGGCTGATGTAAGTTAATCTATTCACTGCTTTCGGTAACACTTTATTGGGATAGTCCATCTGTAGATGTTCTACAGACTATCAGTAACAGTTCAACTAACTATCTACTAACCCTAGCTCTAACCCTAACCCTAACCATAACCTTAACCCTTATTCTAAGCTTAAATGTAACCCTTACCCCAACCCTAGCCCGAACTTTAACCCTTATTCTAAGCCTAACCCTAACTGTAACCTTAGCAAGCAGTTGCTTATCAAGTTTGTTGACAGTATGTCCATCTGTAGAGCATCTATGTGACCCTGCTTTCCTTTTAATTACACTACACAGGGTTAGTCAAGAATGTTCATTATTGTTGAAAATGTATCATTATTTCTCCTTGATGGATGAGGTGTTTACAGTACCCAAACAAAATGTAGAGCGCATTGAAATCAAAATGCAACTAACTACTGTGATCAACATTATTATTGCTGCGTTATATGGTACGTAATGCCCTTGTGACTCTCAGCGGTTATTTACTTTCTTTGCAATTAAAGTTTAATTTCTTATTTTTGTGTTGGAGGGGTTAATGGTCCATTTCAAATTCAAAGTTTATAAAAACCTGTACCCGTAGGCTGCCCCCCAAAAATAAAATCATGTTTTTAAGAAATATATACAGATTTTTAATAATAAATACTAAATTCTGTGTCCCATTCCCCGAACCCCACCCAGCCAATATGTCTCCATCCAACCCCCCCCCCACCTCCCACTCCCAGAAACCATGTTTCCCACCCCTCTATCAACTAGGGTTGCTCGTCAGTCAGAGGGTGAATGGCACACATACACAATCCACGTCTCAATTGTCTCAAGGCTTAAAAATCCTTTAACCTGTCTCCTCCCTTCCATCTACACTGATTTGAAGTGGATTTAAAAGTGACATCAATACGGGATCACAGCTTTTACCTGGATTCACCTGGTCGGTCTATGTGATGGAAAGAGCAGGTGTTCTTTTTGTTTTGTACACTCAGCGTATATACAGTATATTGTTTGTATGCATGTGTTGGCCTTTATAGATTGTTTCTTTGTATGGTTTGGGATTTAGCTGAGATGATTATTTACAGAGTCAAGTATATTTGTCCAGGCCTCAGTTGTTCCTTGACTAGCACCATTCATTCTCTCTGTTGATTATTCTGATGTGAGAGCTTCTAGTAACTGTATCCCCTGGTGAATTGGGGGAGGGTGAGGTGATTACCTTCTAAGAGCCAACGTTTTTCACAGCTGTGCTGCCTACCAGCAGTAATCGTCTCTGATTGACTGAGAGATTCAAGGAGCTATCATCGTTAAGTAACATAATAGATGCAAGCATTGAATATTTATATTCATGCACTTCGAAATTAATTTTGTGACTTTGCCCCAGAAGCATTTAACTGCAGGTCACTCCCACGTCATATGGGGGAATGTGCCTGCCTTATTTAGGGGACAAAGTGAACAGTTGGGAGCTGGAGCCAATCTCATCGTAAAATCTTTCCTTGCTGTTAAATACAGTCTGTGAACACATGTTAATGTATTTTTTTGATCATATGTTTATAAATCCCATCATTGGATGGTTCGGTAGTTAGGTTTCCCAAGGGACTCCATAGGCCAGCATAGCGGATCTAAGTTGTAAATAAAGGAAAAATAATTTGCCTGGTAATGTGTATGTGTCTTTCAAATCTTGGAATTCTCTCAAGCCATTACTGTCCATGATATCGGCAAGGGTACAGATTCCACATTACGGAGAGGATGGGGTGTAATGCTAGTACCTGGAAATACACGTTAAGGTTTGGTACGGAGAGGATGGGGTGTAATGCTAGTACCTGGAAATACACGTTAAGGTTTGGTACGGAGAGGATGGGGTGTAATGCTAGTACCTGGAAATACACGTTAAGGTTTGGTACGGAGAGGATGGGGTGTAATGCTAGTACCTGGAAATACACGTTAAGGTTTGGTACGGATAGGGTGTAATGCTAGTACCTGGAAATACACGTTAAGGTTTGGTACGGATAGGGTGTAATGCTAGTACCTGGAAATACACGTTAAGGTTTGGTACGGAGAGGGTGTAATGCTAGTACCTGGAAATACACGTTAAGGTTTGGTACGGATAGGGTGTAATGCTAGTACCTGGAAATACACGTTAAGGTTTGGTACGGATAGGGTGTAATGCTAGTACCTGGAAATACACGTTAAGGTTTGGTACGGAGAGGATGGGGTGTAATGCTAGTACCTGGAAATACACGTTAAGGTTTGGTACGGAGAGGATGGGGTGTAATGCTAGTACCTGGAAATAGACGTTAAGGTTTGGTACGGAGAAGATGGGGTGTAATGCTAGTACCTGGAAATACACGTTAAGGTTTGGTACGGAGAGGATGGGGTGTAATGCTAGTACCTGGAAATACACGTTAAGGTTTGGTACGGAGAGGATGGGGTGTAATGCTAGTACCTGGAAATACACGTTAAGGTTTGGTACGGAGAAGATGGGGTGTAATGCTAGTACCTGGAAATACACGTTAAGGTTTGGTATGGAGAAGATGGGGTGTAATGCTAGTACCTGGAAATACACGTTAAGGTTTGGTACGGCGAGGATGGGGTGTAATGCTAGTACCTGGAAATACACGTTAAGGTTTGGTACGGAGAGGATAGGGTGTAATGCTAGTACCTGGAAATACACGTTAAAGTTTGGTACGGAGAGGATGGGGTGTAATGCTAGTACCTGGAAATACACGTTAAGGTTTGGTACGGAGAAGATGGGGTGTAATGCTAGTACCTGGAAATACACGTTAAGGTTTGATACGGATAGGATGGGGTGTAATGCTAGTACCTGGAAATACACGTTAAGGTTTGGTACGGAGAGGATGGGGTGTAATGCTAGTACCTGGAAATACACGTTAAGGTTTGGTACGGATAGGATGGGGTGTAATGCTAGTACCTGGAAATACACGTTAAGGTTTGGTACGGATAGGATGGGGTGTAATGCTAGTACCTGGAAATACACGTTAAGGTTTGGTACGGAGAAGATGGGGTGTAATGCTAGTACCTGGAAATACACGTTAAGGTTTGGTACGGATAGGATGGGGTGTAATGCTAGTACCTGGAAATACACGTTAAGGTTTGGTACGGATAGGATGGGGTGTAATGCAAGTTTGTTAATTTTATTCAGGCTCGCTTACCTTGCTATTTACATTTTGAAATAGCACTATGGATTTTATCCCAATAGCCGGAAGGGAGAGTAATTGATTATTTCTAATAAATGTATACAACTGAAACTGACTATAGATACTCAATTGATTTCCTTGTCCTTTTTTAGGGTTTTTTAGCCCCAGGAGAGATTGATCCTCTGAACAGACGGTTGTCCACTGTATCCAAACCTGATGTTGTGGTTCAAGGTAAGATGATCACACCAGGCAGTCTGGAAGAAGAGAAGATATATTGACCTCAGCAGGAGAATACACATATTTGTAGTCATAATGTGTACAGTAGGTGACTGTAATAAATTGCAGTACAAAAGATGCCATTTGGAAGAGATTGTGCCTAATTGAGTCTCATAAATCCGCTACAGTGGTTCAAATAATACATTCTCTTGGTGTTAATTGTTTTAAATGACTTATATCATACACTAGAGACTCCTTGAGATTTTGAGGCTCTTCAAACTAGACAAAATTGAAGTGTTCTTTATTGTCTGATTTGCTTTCAGTGTCCATCTTAGCTGAGACGGACCACATCAAACATCTGTTGATGAAACAAGGGATAGATGCTGAGACCTTGGAGGACTTCCATCCTATCAGAGTCCAGCCCTCCAGGGTGTTGAGCCACATCTATGCAAGGCTAGGTGAACTGAACACTACACCTTGAGATGCATTAAAAGGATAAAGATACAGCCTAATGCTTGTGCTAATAGCTTTTGTTGTTCATGATGTTAATTTGACCCCTTGGCTTTAAGAGCCCGTTTATGTGATGTGTAAGCCAGGTTTAGAAATATAATGTGTGCCATGATTGTCCCAATAACTCTTCATCGTGTTGGCCATGCAGGTCGCAACCAGAGACTAGGCCTCACTGGGAGACCATACAGACGCATTGGCATTCTGGGGACATCAAAATTCTACATCATCCGTGACACCGTCTTCTCCTTCACCCCTCAGGTGAGATGAAGCCCTGTCAGGATATGTTGTGTGTTAGCGACCAGCTGTTGATTACACTCAACACTGACATCTCCCTGTCGCTCTTGTTATGTCCAGTTCATTGATCATCAGGAATTCTACTTGGCATTGGACAACCACATGATATTGGAGATGCTGCGTAATGACCTTTCCTACCTGGCTTCCCGCTGGAGAATTACCGGCTGTCCCACGGTCTCCTTCCCTATCTCATCCAATATGCTCAGTGAGTCACTTGACCTGACCACCTTCCCCATCATTACTCTGCAGCCTAATCAAATAGTGTACCGTGCGTAACTTACTCCTGACAATCCACTCTCTGGAACTCTATTGCAGCTGATGACCACGAAGGGGTGGACCCTGCAGTACTAGCCGTTCTGAGAAAACTGCAAGATGGTTATTACGGAGGAGCGAGGTGAGGTGTTCCTGATAGAAGAATGTCTAGTTAGATCATGGGATTGAGTTCCACCGACTGGCCTATTAGAACGATCAACATCAGTGACAAAACCAGAAAAGGACATTTCCTAACGGGAAATGTGTGCGCTTGCTTGTCTTGAGGTATTTATGGTTGTGAAATAGTGGTAGTGGGTGGTGACAGCAGTAGTAGTGGTGGTGGTAGTAGTAATAGGGTTTTCATAGGCTATGTGTGTGTTATAGTGCGTTATTTTAGGGTGGTTGGTAAGTGTGGAGTTATTATAGTGAGCTAGTATAGTCGGCTAGTGTGAGTACTTCAGCTCTGAAAAATGTTTTAGTTTGAACATTCTGGTAGTTCTGTGGAGATGATTTCAGTTTAGAATGTTGAAGCCTTTATTTCGCCGTTGAAATAAATTGGTGACGCAACAAGCTTTATAGGTTATAAAGTGTGAATTAAAGCAAAAAAAGCTGTATTGGAGCAATCTAAGTTGAGTCGGTCTGCACATTTCAACATTGGGTTGGTGTTTGTCGTTGAAACGGATCAAGAGCAGTGGCGAATCTAACATTTGACCTTTGAAGTCTTCGGAGCTTTTATGCAAATGTTGAATGGTTTATAGTTTAAAAAGCACAAATAATATCAACAATCTTTTGATAAGCAGTATAAATTGGGTCAATATGTTGGTTTGGAGTTTGTAGCATAAACGGTTCAAGATCAGGGGCAAATCCAAATCCATCCTATTGTAGCCTATGGAGAGTTTATACTAATATAAAATGGTTGTAGTTGAAAAAGTATAATCAGTATAAAAATTATTTTGACAAGCAATCAATTGTGATTAATTCAGCACATTTTAACATTGGTGTCGTGTCCACATTTACCATTGAAGTCTATGGAGCTTTTATGCAAATGTAAAATGGTTATAGTTGAAAAAGTATACATACAGTAGTATCAACACACTTTTGACAAGCATTGTCAGTTGTGTCCGTCTGTATATTTTAGAATTGGTTTAATGTTTTTACCATAAACAGTTCAAGAACAGTGGCGAATCAAAATATTTTCTGTTGAAGCCTATGGTGCTTTTATGCTCATTTAAAAGGGGTATAGTTCAAGAAGTATACATAGAAAGCTATACACAAGTGCCCTATTCCAGTTTTAAAGTTTGAATGGCGTTTGTGGCTTAAACGGTTAAAGACTAGTTACGACCGGAGTTTTTACCGTTCGAACCAATGACCATTGAAATCCATTGGGAGTTATGCAAACATGGTTGTCGTGTGAAAACTATAAGTAGCATCAAAAAGTTGTTTTCAAGCATACTGAAGACAGTCCGCCTGCACACTTTAATGTTGTTTTGGTGTTGGCCGCTTTTACAGTTTCGGCACTACAGGTGGCAGCGGAAAGCAAATAATACGAGTGTCGGATTTTCAAAGTTGTTCTTGCTTTCAGCAGAAACACCTAATGACATTGGTTGCTCTTCCCCTCCTCATGCAGGGTTCAGACAGGGAAACTGTCCAAGTTCATGAATACTTCCTGTTGCTCTCAACTGTCCTTCATGGACGATGGTGAGCAGGGTGGTGACTACAGTGGTCACCATGACAACCGTGTCTGTGTGGTTACAATGCTGCTGGAGCTCTGCATGGCCTGACAGTGTAATGATGGTAGGGAGATGGGCTAGAGTGGGTAAAGCCTAGGGAAATGACTTTTGTCTCAGGCAAAACGTCGCAAGATCCTAAAGTTCGTCTCTAGGAGAAAATGTCCGCAAAAAAATAGGTTTACCTATTTTCACATTGCCGTAAACCTTTGTCAATACAACAACAACGCCTGTTTTGATTGTGTTACTTCCTTACCCTGTTGTCAATTCCCACACCACTAACCATCTTAAAATCTCCCTACCATCTCGTAAAGGAAACTGAATTCCTGGTTGTCTGTGACCTTTTTTTTCTTACATTTGACATTTCTTCTGTATTACTGGAGTCTTCTTAGCTGACTGATAATAAGTCAGCTAACTGACAGTGTACTGGCTGGCTGCACGTGTCGCTCATTTTGTAAGAATGCTCATAGATTCCTTGAAAGATCATTTACGTGCGCGTGTGTCCCACTCTTTTCAGAGGTGGATGACCTGGCTCAGTATCTGGACCAGTTGCTGTCCATACCGAAGCACAGCGAAAAGATCAGCTCCCACAAAGGCGGTCTGAACCGCTTCCGGGCGTTGGCCAGAAAGACCCGTGAGATGGTCTCACTGGTGCACAAAGCACGGGAGCTCGACATCCACAGTGAGCTGCGTGCCTTCTACTCTATACTCTCTGTCGTTCGTGGAGGACTTTTTTTCCCCTTTTCTTGAAATGTTGTTTCAGATAAACCACACACACACACGGTCACCGTCTAGGTATCATGACAATGTTCCTCTGACCTCTCCCTCCACAGACGTGCACATGTACCTCCCAACCAAACTGTTTCGCTCCCGTCAGCCAAGCCTTCACCTGGTGGATGTAGATGGCAGTGTATGGCATTGTACCTTGTGAATGTCATCTCTGCGGAATTATTAACCAGTATGATGTTGAATCCACACAACACTGAGCTGTGCACCATGTTTCTGTCTCCCAGGGCTCCAATGCCACACCTCCAGCCCAGATGAATCTCCCCAGGGACACGACTGGCGCTATAGACTACCAGGCCCTGGTGCAGGTGCTGAAGCAGACCCAAAACCTTCAGGATCAGGCCGACATCCTCTACATTTTCTTCAAAGACAAGTAAGGACCCATTCTAAACCATAAATTCCCTATACCCAATGAGTGGTTGGTCTTGGTTTTGCTGGTCGATTCATACTAGCTAGGTAGATTTTGTAGAGATGGGCTGATTTGTGTTTGTCTGTGTGTGCGTGTGTGTGTCAGGGGTATGGACTGGGACACTAAGCTGCACGGTAAAGGCTCCACTGTTAGACGGCTGCTGAGCAGTCTGTATGACAAGGCTGGGAACCTGAAACACTGGGGCCTCGTCCGCATGATCTCTGGCATGCTCCGGAAGAAAGTGGAGGAGCTGGATGAGGTATCTATCCACTCACTGCCCATCTCACTGTCACACCACACCATTAATAGGACGGGTTACACTTGAACTTGGTGTCGGAAATTAGCCGCATAACCACAGTGGGACATATTTCAAATCCATTCATAACGGTTTATCCTTCTTACTCATGTTGATTCATGCACGGTTATTTAGGTTAGCCAGCGTACATGGTTGATCAAATCTAAGTTCTTAAATGACAGGAAGGTAGTGCCACGTCTCAGCTGATCAGATATACCATTCCAATGTTTTTTTGACCTCTGAACTTTAGGTGTTTTGCTTTGTTGACAGGCCTGTTCAGATCTGCTGGCCCACCAGAAGCACCTGACAGTGGGTCTCCCCCCTGAGCCAAGGGAGAAGACCATTTCAGCGTGAGCTCACCGTCCTCAAAGCTTCACACACCTGGCACCCTCATGACAGTATTCAGCATATATTTTAGAACGCGACAAAATGGAGACAAGACAGAACCAAGCTCTGCTTTGTGAGTGATGTTGTCATTGTATCCACACAGCCCCATGCCCCCTGACAAGCTGGCAAAGCTAATTGATGTGGCCAGTGAAAATAATCTGACCATCGCCATTCTCACTCAGGTAGGGACGATATGAACGCTCGTTGCTCAGATATTCAAATTATAATTCTGAATGTAATGGTTACTACTAGTCCCAGCGGTATGTTAAGTGTTGATTTATGCCTCAGCGTGCTGTAAACTGGTGTTTGTGTTCCCCCCTGCAGGAGATTATGGTGTTCCTGGCAATGTGTATCCGCACCCAGCCAAAACTCTTCAGTGAGATGTTCCGTCTCAGGATCGGACTGATCATCCAGGTCATGGCTACTGAGCTGGCCCAGTCTCTCAACTGCTCTGGTGCGCTGACATAGCACTAATGCTAGGGTTACAACCTTCAGATTGATCTTAAAGACGGCTCCTTCCCTTATGTTATACAGTATACGATGGCATCACCGCATGAGACGTTTGCGGACAGTCGGGCCCATTTGAAAGCAACCGTCTCTATCATTTCTATGTGATGTGTCTCTTTGAGATGTAAGGTCAGAGGAGGGAACATGGATAAATAAGAGTGTGTGTTCTCTGCGTGTTCCAGGCGAGGAGGCCACTGAGTGTCTGATGAACATGAGCCCTTCCGAGCTAAAGAACCTCCTGCACCACATTCTCAGTGGGAAAGAGTTTGGGCTGATGAAGAGCGGTGAGTGACAATGGCTTCAATCATCGTTGATATTAGTAGCTTACTGGAGAGCTGCTCAAAACCAGCACGTACTGTACGTTTTCTCTGTTTCATCTTAATTGTATTTTGTCAAGTAGCCATTTGGCTGTGGTGTTCTTTATTTTAAGTGGATAATTGTTCCTACTGTATATTTGTAGTGCGTCCGGGCGCAACAGGTACAGACTCCATTGCCATCCAGGATATTTCGCCTAACTCTAAGAGTGTGGGCGGGAGCAAACATCTGAGTAAAGTGAGAAAGCTGGTAAGGACACTATACTGTGTTATGACTGCATACAGAAACGGTAATCATGACAGAGATCCAACAGCCTCCAACTGTATGGCGATCTATGTAATCAATACAGATATACCATTAAAGATGTACGAATGTGCACACTGATAGATTTGCCTTTTACTTGTGTTTTGCAGTCCTTATCAGTGCATTCCCTTGACATCGAGAACATTGAATCAGGGGTGAGTGGCTTGGGTCAGTGAGTACAGAAAGTAGAGATTGAGCATGCACAAGTATGGATATACACGGAGTGTACAAAACATTAGGAACACCTGCTCTTTCCGTGACAGACTGACCAGTTGAATCCCGGTGAAAGCTACCCTTACTGATGTCACCTGTTCAATCCACTTCAATCAGTGTATATGCCGTGAGACAATTGAGACATGGATTGTGTATGTGTGCCTTTCAGAGGGCGAATGGGCAAGACAAAAGATTTAAGTGCCTTTGAACAGGGTATGGCAGTAGGTGCCAGGTCCAATATGATTGCCACCCTTGATAAAGATGCGCAAAAAAGACAGTGTAAATGATATAATGCAAATACTGAGCTATATTGTATGTAAAAAAATATATATTATTTTATACTAATACAATTGCTCAGTGAAAGAGATTTTGTTTTCAATACTCCAGCACCCTCCCCTTGCGAGGATGACGGCACTGAGCCTTTAAAAAAATGTTTTATACGATAAGAGAACACTTAAGGAGGGATCTTCGACCATTCCTCCATACAGAATCTTTCCGGATCCTTGATATCCTTCGACTGCGCTTATGGACTTCCCTCTTCGATTCAAACCCCAGGTTTGAATTTTTTACATAAGCAAATACAAAAGACAACTTAACATTTACACACATTGATGACATCACACTTGCTCAGACCCACATCTTCCCACAGTATCCACACCCAATGTTGTTTCTAATGCTTGTAAGACTCTGCCCCATCTAACTTCAGATCATGTTGTTTGTCTTTTTCTGTGTATTTTCTTTTCAATATTTTAATAATAAAGCATTTGACCCTTCCATTCTCTTAACGTAAACCAGAGGTTTTCAATGGGGTTCAAGTCCGGAGACAGATGGCAATTGCAAAATGTTGATTTTGTGGTCAAAAAACGTCAAGGATCTGGAAAGATTCTGTATGGAGGAATGGTCTGAGATCCCTCCCAAAGTGTTCTCTAATCTCATAAAACATTTTAGAAATATACTCTGTGTCTTTATCCTCACGAGGAGGGTTCGTTCTATAATAATCAAAACAGGGGTGCCAATAATAAGG
Source organism: Salvelinus fontinalis (assembly GCF_029448725.1). Lineage (NCBI taxonomy): Eukaryota > Metazoa > Chordata > Actinopteri > Salmoniformes > Salmonidae > Salvelinus > Salvelinus fontinalis. The sequence goes on along the minus strand of NC_074677.1, from coordinate 55,009,698 downwards.
ACCCATTTCTTGTATTACCTGTTGAACAGAATCTCTTTCTCTGAGCAATTATATTAGTATAAAATAATATAATGTCCCTTTTTTTGCAAGCAAAATAGCTCAGTATTTGTATTATTTATTGTATACAGTGTTTTTTGCTCATCTTTATCAAGGGTGCCATTATTTTGTACCTTACTGTATATATGAATATGTACAGAACTTCAGATCATGTTTGTCTTTTTCTGTCTGTATTTTTTCAATATTTTAATAAAGCATTTGATCATTCCATTCTCAGTCAAAGGTTTGGACCCACCTACTCAGTCAAAGGTTTTTCTTTATTTTTACTATTTTTACATTGTAGAATAATAGTGAAGACATCAAAACTATGAAATAACACATATGGAATCATGTAATAACCAAAGTGTTAAACAAATCAAAATATATTTTATATTTGAGATTCATCAAAGTAGCCACCCTTTGCCTTGATGACAGCTTTGCACACTCTTGGCATTCTCTCAACCAGCTTCACAAGGTAGTCACCTGGAATGCATTTCAATTAACAGGTGTGCCTTGTTAAAAGTTAATTTGTGAAATATCTTTCCTTCGTAATGTGTTTGAGACAATCAGTTGTGTTGTGACATGGTAGGGGTGGCTATTTGGTAAAAGACCAAGTCCATATTATGGCAAGAACAGCTCAAATAAGCAAAGAGTAATGACAGTCCATCATTACCTTAAGACATGAAGTTCAGTCAATAAGGACAATTTCTTCAACTGCAGGCGCAAAAACCGGCAAGCGCTATGATGAAACTGGCTCCCATGAGGACCGCCACAGGAAAGGAAGACCCAGAGTTACCTCTGCTGCAGAGGATAAGTTCATTAGAGTTAAAAGCTTCAACATTTGCAGCCCAAATAAAATGCTTCACATACTTCAAGTAACAGACACATCTCAACATCAACTGTTCAGAGGAGACTGCGTGAATCAGGCCTTGATGGTTGTTTGCCTTCCTGAAAAGAACCACTACTAAAAAACACAAATAAGAAGAATAGACTTGATTGGGCCAAGAAACACGAGCAATGGACATTAGACTGGGGGAAATCTGTCCTTTGGTCTGACGAGTCCAAATTTGCGATTTTTGGTTCCAACTGCCGTGAGACGCAGAATAGGTGAATAGATGATCTCCGCATGTGTGGTTCCCACCGTGAAGCATGGAGGAGGAGGTGTGATGGTGTGAGGGTGCTTTGCTGGTGACACTGTCTGTGATTTATTTAGAATTCAAGGCACACTTAACCAGCATGGCTACCACACTATTCTGCAGCGATACACCATCCCATCTGGTTTGCACTTTCTGGGACTATCATTTATTTTTCAACAGGACTATGAACCAAAACACACCTCCAGGCCGTGTAAGGGCTATTTGACCAAGAAGGAAAGGGATGGAGTGCTGCATCAGATGACCTGGCCTCCACAATCACCCAACCTCAACCCAATTGAGATGGTTTGGGATGAGTTGGACCTCAGAGTGAAGGAAAAGTAGCCAACAAGTGGTCAGCATATGTGGTAACTCTTTCAAGACTGTTTGAAAAGCATTCCTCGTGGAGCTGCTTGAGAGTATGCCAAAAGTGTGCAAAGCTGTCATCAAGGCAAAGGGTGGCTACTTTGAAGAATATCAACTATATTTTGATTCAACACTTTTTTTGGTGACTACATGATTCCATATGTGTTATTTCATAGATTTGATGTCTTCACTATTATTTTACAGTGTAGAAAATTGTTAAAAATATTTTAAAAACTTGATTGAGCAGGTGTGTCCAAACTTTTGACTGGTACTGTATATAACTTCTGGGACTACAATACCACAAATATGTATTATGTGATAAACTCAAGTGGTTTTATACGATCTAACAATGAAGAGAAAGCTTAACTATAATTGCTTTCCCCTGGTATGCTCCAGCGGTACAGACTCCCATCCATCGAGTCGTTGCAGAGTGCTACAGAAAAGATGGCAGTGAGAGACAGCCGCCATGGCCAGTGGTTACGTAGGAGACGTCTAGACGGAGCCCTCAACAGAGTCCCTGTTGGCTTCTACCAGAAGGTCTGGTCCATCCTCCAGAAGGTGAGATGCTGTGGGTGACGGGTGCTGGTACTCTTTGCATAGTAGTCCAAACACTTTGTTCTAGCTGGTGCATGTATAATTAGCATCCGTGAAACTTGTTTCTACCTGGTTCATAGTTGTAATTGTCCTACTTTCTTTTTCAGTGTGACGGTCTATCTATTGTGGGGTGCATTCTTCCAGCGTCAACCACAAGAGAGGTACGCCCTAAAAGATCTCCAGGCTGAGCCACATCAACTTCACGTTGCTCTGTGGAATACTCCTTCATCGAAATGATTTCATCTTCCTGTACACATTCAAGCACATGCTCACCACATGCTCACCTCTGAACCAGATTTCAATATCACATCACATGATGCACTGTCTATTTCCTATCCACCTCTCCTGGGGGGTTGTTGATCACAGATGACCCCCGGTGAGATCAAGTTTGCGGTGCACGTGGAGACGGTGCTGAATCGCGTGCCCCAGCCAGAGTACCGCCAGCTGCTGGTGGAGGCCATACTGGTGCTCACCCTGTTGGCCGAGGTGGAGCTGGAGAGCATCGGCAGTGTCATCCATGTAGATAAGATAGTCCACATGGCCAGTGAAATGTTCTACCACGACCAGGTCAGTCAGTGGCCATACGGTAGTCTCACCTCTGCTGGCGAAACAGACCGCTGTTCTTTCAGCATTGATTTTCACAGTGGAACATATTGTTATTTATTTGAGATTGTTTATTGGGCTTGTTATTCATTTACATTTACTATTCTTTTAATATTTATATATTAATTTACTATTTATGTATTTACTACTATTCAGTTACATTTCCTGTAAACCCCCACATGTTAAAGGACAGTAAATAGCACAACGGGCAGTCTTTGCAATGTCATCCTTACATTGTGTCCATATTCCCCTCCTCTGCAGAAAGTGCTGGGGGCTGACGACAACCTTCTGGAGAAAGATCACTCCAACGGGATCTGCAGGCTGCTGTATGACAGCGCCCCTAGTGGCCGCTACGGCACTATGCCCTACCTCTGTAAAGCTGTGTGCACCTACGTCCAGGACTTCTTGCCAAGCGGTGCATGTGCCATCCAATGAGCTTCTATTCGTCTGGGCCCTCCAATTAGCTAACAGCAACACATACTGTAGTAGGGCTCAGAACCTGAGAAAGGCAGATTTTTATCTAGTCACTCGACCTTTTCATCATGGAGGTTCATTTGTTTTGATATATCACATATCCCAGCAAGCCTGTGCCTGACCTGAACAATCGCTGTGAGGGATCCCAGTATTTTAAATACAAAACTTCCTCTGATAATATGGCAGATTATTCTCAGAAAAATGCATGAAGCTAGGTTTCCAGACTCGTTGTTATTCACAGCAGGTAGATGTTTCTTACCATAAAGATGGTGCACTGTGATTCTATGTCAGAGTGAGCGATTGTTGCAATACTAGTGGTAGTGCTGCTTTTGAAAGTGATCATTTTCCCATTGTGTTTTTGTGACAGGTGTACTGTATGGATCTCTGATTAATACAGTGTCGTGGCAATCTTCATCTTGTACACTTTGTGAGTGACAGTGCTTCAAGGCTCTCTCATAGCCAACTCATATGAGCCACTCGGACAATTATTCATGAGCATGAATGATGCTTTAACCTGCCGATGTTAGCTGTCAAGGTGATTATCTGTATATCCAATAGAAACATGCATTGCACATCTAACCAACAAGCTGTCTCTACCAACAAGCTGTCACTGGTGAAAGATACAGAGGCTACAGTGAGCAGCAAGATGAAAACCGCTGCAAAATAACGACATAAAGCCTGAGCAACATATGACATTTTATTCAATTGTCTTCCAAAAACAACAACCTCTGCATTTAAAAAGAAAAAAACAATTGTTTATAACAATGTAATTTAGCATTGACAATACAGTGTATTATGTGTTATCAATACATTTGATGTACAAAAAGAAATGAAAAATCAAAAAAGGTATGGACCCTCACTTCCAAAACAGGACATCCTGGACAATGCTTCGTTTCATCACAGGGGGAAAAATGACCGTTTTCAGATGGGCAATATGGAATAGAACACAGTAAACAATAGATAGGTATACTGTGCTCATATTGTGAAATATGCATAAATGTATATTATACATAGCCAGAGTACATCAGGCAAAAAGTGACAATGCATGTTGACATCTTTCGGTGGCTAAAAGATAAGGGAGCGAGATTTTCCACTGCAGGCGTAAAGGAAGATTACCAATATTGGCCGAGAATGACGCGATCCAATGGAAGAGGGACAAGACTGAACACACTTAGAGAAATCCAAAAACGTTGGCAGAGTACTCAAAAAAAAGAGAGCAAGCGTCCAACAAAATGTATTGAAAATAGCAACGCTTTCACAAGGAGGGGTTTACAAGACTTGAATGTCGAGCTAGCTAGACGATGCATAGCCTTACTATTCATGTTGTATCACAAACGTGTGGTCTCGTAACTGAATAGATTTTTGATGAGAGCTTTGAATTGCATTTCAAATGCAAAACAGACACACAGTTATATCTGCTGGGACACACACATTTATGAACGCTAATGGACGCTTATGTAAAGAGGTAAGTCAAAATCTCATGGAGAAATTCAGAAACATTTGCAAAAACACACCGGTAAGTGAAATTTCACATATGATCATGCTCTTTACCGGGCACACAAGTCAATAAAAAGACGACACTAATCATGCAAAAAGACTTGTCGTTGAAATCAAATTCCTCCAACTTGGATATCAGCAATGTGACCTCGAGAAAAAGCTGCGCTTGATGACTTTGGTGCAAAATGTTCCTGTACGGCGAGGACAGTGTCCACTGCCACAATGAAGACACTCTTGGTAGACCAGATGTGATACTGTTGAACCCAACCCCCATCCCTCATCAAGATACACACAAACATCACAGACGTACACCCCATGACACCGCCAAGCACAATGACCCCACCGCAGACAAAGCAATAACAACCCATGTCTCCCAATGGGCTATCACTTACAGAGCACATGTCAAAAAAAACATACAAGCTTATATACAGAGGACAGCGTAACAGTCAGAATTGGTCTATGGGACTGCATGAACTTGCATAAAAGCATTCGATTGACACAGATGACATTGAGACAGCATTACGTTGCAAAGAACATCTACACAATGTGGGCTGGTCACAGGGCATCAGAACGCGGTAGTCTTGACAGAGCCAATGATTAGCAGAACGAGAGGCTCTACAGCAATCTAACAGACGACGGACTTGTATTGAGACACGTTACGACACTTGACTACTCATTGCTAAATACACACTACCAGATGGCCTGGATGACTTCAGTGACCCCACTGACCTCGGAGGGCCCAGAAGCTGGGAGGCCTCGTGGAGGATCACTACCCTGTTTATCTCACGGGGAAGGCATGGACATAGAGAAACACAATCAATAGAAAACAAAGCTTTCCCCAGCCCCTTCGACTGTACATCCCAGCAATGGTTTTAGTTTTGTGCAGTAAAACGCTCGCCCCCTCCGGGGTTTGTGCTATATATGCCGTCTGTCTGTCACCGTTACGTACGCCGGGGAGTTTCTGACAGACATGACCCTCGATCACATTTACAGATCTCTCTACTTCCTCCTCACTTGTCCTTTGCCCTCCGGCAAAAAAAAATGATCCCAGGTCAGCAAGCTAGGCTCTCTCTGGGGCTGGAGTTACAACGTGGCAGATAGTTGCTGACTTACTGGAGCGATTGTCAGTTTCACTGTCTCGCGAAGCAGAGTCTCCGAAACAAGCTCCTCAACAAACATTCTCCCGGGGTTGGTGAGGAGCCACACCACAACAAACTGCCACTCAGAAACACAACAACGACACATGCGACGACTCACTGGGCATCGACCTGGGGGGCGATACGAGAAGAAACACAAAGAACACTCTCCCAACGTTTACTCACTGACATGGGGCGAGACTGGTAGGACCATTACAAGGACGGCGTGTCTGTTTCAAAGAGCAGAAACGAATGAGATGGCGGGAAGTTCCACGCACCGTTGTGGTAGCTAAAGGAACATGGATCACATATAAAAACAACCTGAAATAGCATCGAGCAGAGCGAACAACGGGTGGCACGGCAGACGCAGAATGTGTCATGACTTACGACGGTTCCGTATGAACTAGAGTGGGCCTTCTTCATTTCTTTCATAGGAGTACACCGTAGGTCTATGTAGGCACGGAGCACACAATTTCAAACAAGTACAGTGGGCAGCCCTCGCCACACAGACCATAGCTTTCACAGGAACCTACGAAAACATGACACAATAGCTTCTGTACATTTAGATCCGAGGGCACCGCAAATGAACACACAGACAGATATACTGTACATGCACACACGTACACAAACCACGTGTCTCCAAGCCATTTGTCCAATGTCTGACTAGAACCGGTTGTGAAGCAAAAAAAAATTGGAATGAATACGGAGTCGACTCCAAAATGTTTGGTGAACATTGATTGAAATGCATGACAACGGTGGCTACCGCAACTCTGACATGAACATTGGAGAGAAAAGACGTAGGCGCTCTGTAGTGGTTTGTATGAGATCCTAATTGGACAATGCGTATGTACACCCTTGGCAAAGTTCACATTGATTAAAGTGCGTGCAAACTATCAGAGAAAGAGATGTCCATTGACACTGACGGATGGGGGGGGGGGGGGGCAGTCGTCTAGAATTCGCTGCAAAGGGGCCAAGCTCCAAACTGGAATGCAGCCGTCGTCATAGCATGGGTTCAAACAGGCGGAACGATACCCGTTCAAACGAGCAAATCAAATACAGAATGAATGTGAGCTGTGACTTGTCAAAGGACTTAGATGGGACTCTTGTATCAGCCATGATGCAGAATGTAACAGAGGTTCCATCCCACAGAGAGGCCACTGAAAGAGCACCGACACCAACACATCACCAGTCTGTCTCCACCACCGTCTTCTGCTCCTTTCTCTCTTCCATCTCGCGTTGCATTTGGTTCTGGTTGGTTTTGTCTCTCTGCTTTACTGTCATGGTAAGATACTCCCGGTCCTACATGAAGTGCATCTGCATAGGAAAATACGCCTGTTACGGTTTAATAATATCCGTCTAGTTTTAAAAGGCTTCAGATTGTGGATTATAAATATCTCAGTAAATAGAAAAACGGGTACTGTAATACCAAAGGTTTCATAGTAACAAGATCTTAAATAATTCCAGAACCTACTGGTAAACAAACAGTAATGAGCATTGACAAATGAAGTATTAAACAGTAACTGATACAATATAAAGCAGCAAAGACAGCATTACAATTATGATTATCCTACTTAGGAACTGATGCCTTGAATCATGATTCACATGCCAGAAGTGGTTGGGGAATGGACAGTGAAGAGTGGACAGTGAAGAGTGGACAGGGAGGAGTGGACAGTGAAGAGTGGGCAGGGAGGAGTGGACAGTGAAGAGTGGACAGGGAGGAGTGGACAGTGAAGAGTGGACAGTGAAGAGTGGACAGGGAGGAGTGGACAGTGAAGAGTGGACAGTGAGGAGTGGACAGTGAAGAGTGGACAGGGAGGAGTGGACAGTGAAGAGTGGACAGGGAGGAGTGGACAGTGAAGAGTGGACAGGGAGGAGTGGACAGGGAGGAGTGGACAGGGAGGAGTGGACAGTGAAGAGTGGACAGTGAAGAGTGGACAGTGAGGTGTGGACAGCGAGGTGTGGACAGTGAGGAGTGGACAGTGAAGAGTGGACAGTGAAGAGTGGACAGTGAGGTGTGGACAGTGAGGAGTAGACAGTGAGGTGTGGACAGTGAGGAGTGGACAGTGAGGAGTGGACAGTGAGGAGTGGACAGTGAGGAGTGAGGAGTGGACAGTGAGGAGTAGACAGTGAGGAGTGGACAGTAGACAGTGAGGAGTGGACAGTAGACAGTGAGGAGTGGACAGTGAGGAGTAGACAGTGAGGAGTGGACAGTAGACAGTGAGGAGTGGACAGTAGACAGTGAGGAGTGGACAGTAGACAGTGAGGAGTGGACAGTAGACAGTGAGGAGTAGACAGTGTGGAGTGGACAGTAGACAGTGAGGAGTGGACAGTAGACAGTGAGGAGTAGACAGTGTGGAGTGGACAGTAGACAGTGAGGAGTGGACAGTAGACAGTGAGGAGTGGACAGTGGACAGTGAGGAGTGGACAGTAGACAGTGAGGAGTGGACAGTGAGGAGTGGACAGTAGACAGTGAGGAGTGGACAGTGAGGAGTGGACAGTAGACAGTGAGGAGTGGACAGTAGACCGTGAGGAGTGGACAGTAGACAGTGAGGAGTGGACAGTGAGGAGTGGACAGTAGACAGTGAGGAGTGGACAGTAGACCGTGAGGAGTGGACAGTAGACAGTGAGGAGTGGACAGTGAGGAGTGGACAGTGAGGAGTAGACAGTGAGGAGTGGACAGTGAGGAGTGGACAGTAGACAGTGAGGAGTGGACAGTAGACAGTGAGGAGTGGACAGTGAGGAGTGGACAGTAGACAGTGAGGAGTGGACAGTAGACAGTGAGGAGTGGACAGTGAGGAGTGGACAGTAGACAGTGAGGAGTGGACAGTGGAATTACCTGGGCTCCTGGCATGGGAGCGAATGGATTGGTGTGCCGAAGCACAGGTTGGTTGTACATCATATGCTGTGGTGCCATCATAGGGACTCCACCCATCTGCCCCATCTGATGAGGAGGCATCTACAACAGGGAGAGATGAAATGTAAACTGGGTATCAATGGTCTTGGTGTGTAGATCCCCCCCCTCAGACCCGACCTCATATTGGTATTGTTATTTTACATTGTGTGACGTTTTATTCAATTTTTTTTTACTTGAGTTTATTCAAGTTTATTTTCTTAACTCTTTTTCTTGGTTAAGGGCTTAACAAGTAAGCATTTCAGGGCAAGGTCTACTACGCCTGTTGTATGTGACAAATACAATTTGATGTGATTGTTTGACCAGGGTACTGTACCACGGTGCAGATCATTCCTTACCATTCCATAAACAGGCACTTGAGGTGTCGTCATAGGAAAAGCCACTGGAGCCGGAGCCTACGGAGAAAAAAGGCGAAACGGAAAAATGAAAGACCAGTAGAACACACTGAGGAATGTACTTGTGAAAAGAATGCAGTGACTCCCTCTACAGAGAGTCATGTACTTACATAGCCAGTATAGATCATTCCATTCTGCAGCAGGGTTGAGGAAACGAGGAGGAGGGGACGAGGCAAACGGAGATAGGAACGGGTGGCGGATTAATTCAGTGGGGATTTTACGAGAGAAGACGGAGGGAAAAACGAAATGAAAAGAGGAGAGAAATAATTAGAGAGCAAACGAATTCAAATAGACAGAGGGCAAATGAGAATCGCCAGCGCCTGTGAAGAGCCGCAATAACCACTTCCATTTCTCGAAGATTTGATTTTCAGACAATCATAGAGTTTCTAATGTGTGCTACTAGATTTCATGAGGAAAACGAACGCTACCTTCTGCATTGCTGGCATGTCCTCAGTAATATATTTGGTGAGCGTGACCAGGCGTGTATGTCTCACCATTTGTGGTATGGGCATAGGCTGAGGAGCCATGGGGGCATGATGGTTCCAGTTGGGGGTGGTGCACATGGTTTTGGACTGCCAGTGAGTCCCTCCCGTGGGCTTCTTCTCTACCAGCTGGGTCCACTGAAGCTCTGGCCTGATGGACAAACACAGGGTTAAAATACACCCCACAGCATTAGAGCGAGACAGATTAGATCAGGATTCATAACTGCTTGGATGAACAGCTACATCCCAATATATTACTGTAGGTGCTCTCAGCTCCTTTTAAACATCATATACTCACTTTTTGGCTGGTGTTCCTCCGAACTGCAAGTCTGGAAAATGAGCGGTTAAGATATGTTAAATGTTCAGATGCTGTTACAGAGCATTACTGTGTATGACCATTTTATGACTCCTGAAAAATGTTATAATATGCAAAGATACATGTCAAATAGAGGGAAAAAGAGACTCACTGCCAACAAGGTTGGCTAAGGAGGAGTCCAGGTCAGTGGGCATCATTTTCCCCCCAGACTGCAGTGGTATCCCAGGGCTGTGGATGTGTGTGGGCTGAGCTGGCTTCAACAGGTCCCCTGGGAGCCCCAAACCTGAGGACAGAGACATACAGGGAGAGAGAGTCAGGCTCCAGGTCTCAAAGGGAGAGAGTCAGGTCTGGCTAATGCTGAGTGATTAGTGCTTTTTGAGGTCAGTTCGGTTTGATTATTTTAAAAAAGGAATCAAGGAAATGAAATAATGACATTAAAATGATTTTAGAGCTTTTTAATGGAAATTCCAAAGCCAAAAATGGTGAACATTCAATTGACAAAACATTGACAATATTCCATAGTCTCTGGTATGTCCACATTGGGTAGGCATCAATAGAAAAATAGGAAATTACTGTGAAATATGCAATATTTCAGTTCTGTATATTACTTAGTTTTTATTTAATGACTTTAATATTTTTTATTCAGAACATCATCTCATCTCGGCTTAGGTAGTAGCAGCCAGCCAGCCAGACCATCTAACGCAGTGGTATTCAAAGTAGGGGTCACGACCCCAACTGCAGTGGGGTAGCCAAAATTAGGAACCAAAAATTAAGAGTACAGATTATTTTTGGGGAAGATATACAAATGTTTTTTGAGGAAGATAATTTGAAAGATATAATTGTAATGAGTAAATGTCTTTATTGGTTTTATTTTCATTTGACGATTAAAAGTCATTTGTTGATTTAAAAATCGAAATGTATCGATTTTAAGGTTGCATCATCGGATTTGGGGTGGCTTCGAGTTGCAAGAAATGATTGGAGGAAAAAAATAGGATCCCCCGCTGAAAAGGGTTGAATACCCCTGATCTAACGTTATCGCTGTGCTCCCCATACTATACTGTCTTTAGTCATCCTATTTAGCTGAGGCTAGCCTGCCTAAGTATGCTGCAGAGCTGTCTGACGAAATCAATTGACTAGTTATTCAAGGTAGATAACGCATACTTTCACGAACTGTCTCTGTTCCTCTCTCAGGCGGTCTATGCGGTCTGTGTGTATCTTAATTTAGCAGGGGGAAAGTGTTTCCGTCTCCGTCTGAACCGGAAAGAACAGGTGCAATGGATTATGGTAATTGCAGTTAATTACCACATCTTGGCGATGAAATAAGTTTAATATTTGCTTCATGAAAACTACAACTCCCTTCAGCCCGGCGTCGCACGTAGTTCTTGACATTATTTCTCTCGTGAATGATTTGATTTCGCTCTAGAGAAACCGCGCACTGGGCTCACAAAAAAACACGACTCAATGGAATTCAAGTAATAGTACTGACATCGGTCAATTAGTTGTTTAACAGACCTTCCAACCCTGTCCAACTTTTTAGTGCAAATGCATTTTTAGGAGCATTTCCTCTATAGCTAATGCCGGACACTCATTGGGTAGGCATCATCGCGCAGTCTTCTAAACTCCCGACTCCATTTAACGCCAAGATGTTTATATTTATTTTTGATTATACTTTTGTAATGCATTTTGTGACGTGGATCATAATTACAGTCAGTCTATCCGATTGCGTGATCCTCGTAATGTTACTTGGAAAATACAACTAACGGGACGCGCAATTAAATGTATATATATATATATATATATATATATATATATATATATATATATCACACTCGCACAAATGCGACCAGTTATTTTTCGTATTTGTATTGCATTTCTTTCACTAGCAAATGCGAGTGAACTGCAGGCACTTTAGAGCCCACTGAATGTCCATCTTATGTTCGCCAACGTTAGCTTGAAACAATTAGTGTTTACCTTTCCACAACACACGGAATCGAAAAGGGATTTGACCATGTGTTTACTTACAGCTGACAGTCGGCAAGCTCAGCATCACAACAAACAGCAGGAGGGGCAGACAGGGTAGCTATGTCGAATAATGATGTATTAATCTCCATGTCTGTTGACACAAACTCCATACATGTCTGTGTGTTGCAGCTCGAGAATCGGGATGTTAGATTTACTCAGTGGATATTTTTTTAAATTAAAATATAGATATTTTTTTAAATCAGGCCCTATTCATTTCTGCATACTTTTAACTCGGATCTCGTACCTGCACACATGGACAGAGAATTGCGTAGTTGGTACGCTAAATGCTTGCATGTTGGCAGGTCTGGTTAATAACCCCAACAAACAAACAAAAATGGTTAATCGCTCAGCACTAGGTCTGGGTCACACAGGGAGAGACAGTCAAAGTCAGTCTCAGGTCACAGTGAGAGAAGGAAAGAGAGAGAGAGAGAGAGTCAGGCTGCAGGTTACACAGAGAGAGAGAGAGAGAGAGAGAGAGAGAGAGAGAGAGAGAGGGTCAGGCTGCAGGTTACACAGAGAGAGAGAGAGAGAGAGAGAGAGAGAGAGTCAGGCTGCAGGTTACACAGAGAGAGAGAGAGAGTCATGCTGCAGGTTACACAGGGAGAGAGAGAGAGAGAGAGTCAGGCTGCAGGTTACACAGAGAGAGAGAGAGAGAGTCAGGCTGCAGGTTACACAGAGAGAGAGAGAGAGTCAGGCTGCAGGTTACACAGAGAGAGAGAGAGAGAGTCAGGCTGCAGGTTACACAGAGAGAGAGAGAGTCAGGCTGCAGGTTACACAGAGAGAGAGAGAGAGAGTCAGGCTGCAGGTTACACAGAGAGAGAGAGAGAGTCAGGCTGCAGGTTACACAGAGAGAGAGAGAGAGAGTCAGGCTGCAGGTTACACAGAGAGAGAGAGAGTCAGGCTGCAGGTTACACAGAGAGAGAGAGAGAGTCAGGCTGCAGGTTACACAGGGAGAGAGAGAGAGAGAGAGAGTCAGGCTGCAGGTTACACAGAGAGAGAGAGAGAGAGTCAGGCTGCAGGTTACACAGAGAGAGAGAGAGTCAGGCTGCAGGTTACACAGGGAGGGAGAGAGAGAGAGAGTCAGGCTGCAGTTTACACAGGGAGGGAGAGAGAGTCAGGCGGCAGGTTACACAGGGAGAGAGAGAGAGTGAGTCAGGCGGCAGGTTACACAGGGAGAGAGAGAGAGTGAGTCAGGCGGCAGGTTACACAGGGAGAGAGAGAGAGAGTCAGGCGGCAGGTTACACAGGGAGAGAGAGAGAGAGAGTCAGGCGGCAGGTTACACAGGGAGAGAGAGAGAGAGAGAGAGAGTCAGGCGGCAGGTTACACAGGGAGAGAGAGAGAGAGAATGAGTCAGGCTGCAGGTTACACAGGGAGGGAGAGAGAGAGAGAGAGTGAGTCAGGCGGCAGGTTATACAGGGAGAGAGAGAGAGTGAGTCAGGCTGCAGGTTACACAGGGAGAGAGAGAGAGAGTCGGGCTGCAGGTTACACAGAGAGAGAGAGAGAGTGAGTCAGGCTGCAGGTTACACAGGGAGAGAGAGAGAGTGAGTCAGGCGGCAGGTTACACAGGGAGAGAGAGAGAGTGAGTCAGGCGGCAGGTTACACAGGGAGAGAGAGAGCGAGTGAGTCAGGCGGCAGGTTACACAGGGAGAGAGAGAGAGAGAGTGAGTCAGGCGGCAGGTTACACAGGGAGAGAGCGAGAGAGTGAGTCAGGCGGCAGGTTACACAGGGAGAGAGAGAGAGTGAGTCAGGCGGCAGGTTACACAGGGAGAGAGAGAGAGTGAGTCAGGCTGCAGGTTACACAGGGAGAGAGAGAGCGAGTGAGCCAGGCGGCAGGTTACACAGGGAGAGAGAGAGAGAGAGTGAGTCAGGCGGCAGGTTACACAGGGAGAGAGAGAGAGAGTGAGTCAGGCGGCAGGTTACACAGGGAGAGAGAGAGAGTGAGTGAGTCAGGCTGCAGGTTACACAGGGAGAGAGAGAGTGAGTCAGGCGGCAGGTTACACAGGGAGAGAGAGAGTGAGTCAGGCGGCAGGTCACACAGGGAGAGAGAGAGAGAGTCAGGCGGCAGGTTACACAGGGAGAGAGAGAGAGTGAGTCAGGCGGCAGGTTACACAGGGAGAGAGAGAGAGTGAGTCAGGCGGCAGGTTACACAGGGAGAGAGAGAGAGTGAGTCAGGCGGCAGGTTACACAGGGAGAGAGAGAGTGAGTCAGGCGGCAGGTTACACAGGGAGAGAGAGAGAGTGAGTCAGGCGGCAGGTTACACAGGGAGAGAGAGAGAGAGAGTGAGTCAGGCGGCAGGTTACACAGGGAGAGAGAGAGAGTGAGTCAGGCGGCAGGTTACACAGGGAGAGAGAGAGAGTGAGTCAGGCTGCAGGTTACACAGGGAGAGAGAGAGAGAGAGTGAGTCAGGCTGCAGGTTACACAGGGAGAGAGAGAGAGTGAGTCAGGCGGCAGGTTACACAGGGAGAGAGAGAGAGTGAGTCAGGTGGCAGGTTACACAGGGAGAGAGAGAGAGTGAGTCAGGCTGCAGGTTACACAGGGAGAGAGAGAGAGAGAGAGAGTGAGTCAGGCTGCAGGTTACACAGGGGGAGAGAGAGAGTGAGTCAGGCGGCAGGTTACACAGGGAGAGAGAGAGAGTGAGTCAGGCGGCAGGTTACACAGGGAGAGAGAGAGTGAGTCAGGCGGCAGGTTACACAGGGAGAGAGAGAGAGTGAGTCAGGCGGCAGGTTACACAGGGAGAGAGAGAGAGTGAGTCAGGCTGCAGGTTACACAGGGAGAGAGAGAGAGAGAGTGAGTCAGGCTGCAGGTTACACAGGGAGAGAGAGAGAGAGTGAGTCAGGCGGCAGGTTACACAGGGAGAGAGAGAGAGTGAGTCAGGTGGCAGGTTACACAGGGAGAGAGAGAGAGTGAGTCAGGCTGCAGGTTACACAGGGAGAGAGAGAGAGAGAGTGAGTCAGGCTGCAGGTTACACAGGGAGAGAGAGAGAGTGAGTCAGGCGGCAGGTTACACAGGGAGAGAGAGAGAGTGAGTCAGGCGGCAGGTTACACAGGGAGAGAGAGAGAGTGAGTCAGGCGGCAGGTTACACAGGGAGAGAGAGAGAGTGAGTCAGGCGGCAGGTTACACAGGGAGAGAGAGAGAGTGAGTCAGGCGGCAGGTTACACAGGGAGAGAGAGAGAGAGAGAGTGTCAGGCTGCAGGTTACACAGGGAGAGAGCGAGCCAGGCTACAGGCAATAACCCTAGCCCCAGGCATATTGTAATGCTATTTCAGTCCTGTCAGCTGTCCAGTAGAGTGATACAAGCCATATTGACTCACCAATCAGAGAGAGAGAGGGCATCCAGCAGGGATAGGTATCGTAGCAGGGAAGAGGAGAGGAGGAATTTGCATTGGGAACACAACTGGACATTTCATTTCTTCTAATAAAGGTTGGTGTTGACATCAATTAATATCTTATTTATGTCCTGCAGTGACTGATTTCTGTCCATCACAATCTGCTCAATGTACCTGCCTTCGTTTGAAATACAATACTACTCTTCAAGAGTATACAGTGTGTGTGTGTGTGTGTGTGTGTGCGTGCATGTGTCAGTATGTGTTTTTGTGGCCCTCACCTCCCCAGGCGTTGTTGTTAGACGGCACAGTGTGTGTGCTCTGCATGTCCGGGTTGAAGGTGGGCTGGAGGTTGAACAAGTCACCGGTGAGATTTGGCACGCTGGGGAAACAGAGGAGAGAGACAGACAACAGAGATAAAAAATCCTAGCAGAGCAGACCCCATCAGGCCACAGGGCAGAGAGGAAGAGAGTTACAGCGGACAGGACCAAACACTTGGAACACTGCCATTCAGCCATCCATTTTAACGTGGCTCACAGGTCCTTTCCGCTGATAACCCAGCTAATATACTGTGAAGTGATTTAACCACCTGCCATTTTAAAATAAGATACATTACAGTTTACATTATACAAACTGAACAACCTGTGTGAAACATACCCAACAGGTATCAACTTAAGCACGAGGATTATCAGACCGTAGGGTCTGCTTACTTGTTTGTAACGGATACAACAGGTGAGTTGGAGAAGAGGTCTGTGGCCCCGCTGCTGCTGTTGGCACTGCCCACTGACTGGGCGCTGGGAGAGACGGTCAGCGTCTGCACGTCATTCACCTTGGCTCCCTCGTCCTGTGGGACAAACGCACCAAGTCAAGCCGCAAAAAGTGACAGTACAACAGGGTTGAAAGAAACAACAACATTCTGACACATTCATACAGTAGCGCATCGACATTGTAATGAAAAGTTGCTCTACGGTGACCCCTGTCTGACCTTGAGCCTGTTCTCGTCCTCCTTCTCGTCCATGCGGCTGAGGGAGATTCCAGTGCTGGACAGTGACGACACAGCACTAGACAAGGTGTTAGCTCTGGAGAGACCACACAGCGCTTATCAGTGACCACCACGTACACTCACTGTCACACACACGGCATTCTGGGACTGACCACTAATGAATAATTCCTTTATTTGTGAGCGTTTCTGACTCTTGCGTGCCGTAATTGCCATATAATAGACAGGTCTGACACACAAACACATGAAACACTCCCAAATCCAGGACAAATGAGGCTGCATTGCCGTTGTAGTCCAGATGACATACTAGCTCAGGGTGGAACACTGGCACAGCATCATTTGCACATTCGTCCTCATATCTATCAAAGCTTCAGTGAGTGACAAAACGTTCCAAAATGCCTGCTTCAGTCTAAATGCCTCCTTCAAACACAAAGCCTGAAATATTAGCATCGGCGTGTGTGTGTGTGTGTGCGCGTGTGTCTGTTTGTTGGTTACCTGGTGGCTGTGGAGAGCTCCTTGATTTTCCTCCCCTCCAGAGAGGCCAAATGCTGCTCCAAGGCTTCCAGGAGGCTGCTAGGGGCCTGGTGGAGAGAGGGGGGGGGCATGGGGAAACATTAATGCACCAAGTGAGGATAGCACTGTGTAGAACAATTGGGAAAACACTCGCGTGCACACACACACACACACTGCATTTGCATACACTCGCGTACAGGCACACAGACACACACGCCCGCGCACAGACACACGCACCCGCGCACACACACAAACACAGCGGCCAAGTGGCACATTGTCCTAAGCGTATTCATGTTCAGTCTAGTCTCCATATTTGCAGGTATTTTACGTAGGACAATACATCTGGTATAATTAGGTTTGGCTCCAAGCCAGACATGCACAGATCAGTCCTCTCTCATGCAAGCAAGTACACAGGCCTGGGAGGTCGTTTGTACAGTGTGTCGGCTCCTGTGGGGTTCAGAACACATCACATCGTCTGTTGGCATACGGAAAGGAGCTTAGAAGCCCATTCACAGGTGTGTATAAATGCTCTCCCACACACACATCCCAGTCCATAAATTGTGAGTTAACCAATGGATTCCGTTTCCTATAATCATTTGGGGAACCATTCATTCATGAATATCAAATTTCATACATGTATTTTACAGGTTAGAGGAGAAATTCTATTAGCAGACAGTCAAATTATGTCATTAGCTTTAGTGACTAGTTCGAAAAGGTTTGGAAGCCGAACGAGTTAACTCACAGAAAGGCAAAGCGTCTGATGAAAATGAGGTACACACGCTTGGGAAATGAACGGTGTATTTTATAAAGACATACAAAATGATGGTTAAATAAACCAAGGATCAGTGAATTCATTTCCCCACGTGTGATACCCATGTTTCAGCGCAACATTTGCTTTTCATTACAGAATGCAATCTTAACACATGCAGTAACTTGCAAAAATAAGAATTTTCATATACTTATTTTGGGGGAATAAGAGAGAATAATGAGAATTCTGGGTATCCTTCTTCTGAGAAATCTAGAATATACTAAAAGTTTCAAATAAACAGAACAAAAAAATTCTACAGCTCAGTAAAGACATGGGTTACTATTTAGTTGAACAGGGATACATAAGGTCTTCATAAGCACCGCAAACATGACATAATTGACAGAAGCATTTGCTCATGTTCATTTTGCCCCATGTGGAGGGAAACACCATTAGTGTCATTGAAGAAAGCGTCACATCAGATGTTACGCAAGTGCTTAGGATTGCATTATGTATAACATTCAAGTAATATTTGCAGAAACCTATTTGGTAGAAACCATTCGCTGCTCTCCCCACAGCTATTTCGATGGGATGTGTTTCCCGGAAAAAATATATACAATCGTGTTCATTTTGAGGCAACGCAAAGTTAAACTGTGAGAGAAATCAAGAGCTTGATTCCTCTAAGCTATTCTATCAAGAGATGTCATCCCTTGATGTACAAAAGGCGTATATGGGCCTCACACAAGCCCCATACGCCCGTGTTTGTTAGGACAGAGGTGCCGGACTTTTCAGCGCCATTTCAAAATCAAACCAACAGAACATTTCTTATTTTGTGGGTTAACTTTAGAAAAAAACGCGATTCAACTATACAAAAGACTCACAAGTCTAAGTAAAGACGTAAAGGATCGGTCTACCTAAAATCTGCCGAAAGACATAAGACCAGGGAAGACTATGTTTTGCACAATCTCCAGAATTAGGAAACGAAATATGGCGCAGCAGAATCCAAGGTTCACATATTAGGAACCCATTTTTGGAAGTAGGCCCTCTCTACCCTAGAGCTCAGAGAGAGGGAGGTAAAAAATCAGGTAGAAGAGGAGGGGGCGGTTGGAAGCCTGTAGGGTGAGTAGGGAATGGGAGCGTTCAGAATGGAGCTACATGGGAGATATTGAGATGAAATGCACCACTGACCTGTGTGAGATCTGGGATGTCACCCTGATCAATTCCAACTTGCTGTGTCACAAAAAAGGAGGGGGGGGGGCAAACAAAAACCAAACATAATAAACAAACGAACACAACCACAGAATAAAGGGGGGGGGGGGGGGTAGGTGTGTGGAGAAGGGAGAAAGAAGAATCAAACAAAAGGATCCATTACTCCATGCAGTGACTAGAAACAAAACAACAAAAAGACAACAGGGGAATTGGCATGCCCACACGTATACACACACACAGGATCTGAAGACTGGGTTTGAAATGAATGTTTACACACTGAAATGCCACTGACAGGTGGGCCGGGTACATTGGGCTGTAATACTCATGTGACTGCAAGGTGAGAAACATCCAAAAGAAACACACAACTAATGTTGACTTTGAACGAAAAAAAGGCAGGGGAGACAAATGACAAACAGATTGTTAGACGAGTAAATGAATGGGCCCTTAAAGTCAACGTTAGCCCGTTTTTGGATAGAAACACACCCCCATCACCCCAAACCTTCCTCCAAATAGTTAACACATCAGTAAAGACAGCAAGAACGCCTTTTAATAAAAGAATGCACGAGAAATTAGAACACTACAGAGAGATACGGATCCTCTTTGCAATAGGGCCTTGTGAATTGCAAGTTGTACTTTACGTGGATAACAGCAGACATTCATCATTGAAAAAGAGAGAAAGGGAAGGAAAGAGTAAGGGGAAAAAAAACTCTTGCTAAGACATGCAACGCAGGCATCAGAACAGGCAGCACATGGAGGGGCCTTCACCTTGAGCTTTTCAGGCCCACTAATAGGCTAACCTCCGCATTCATGACCAGCATTAGCCTCCACCACACGGCAACAGAGGGACAGAGAGAGACAGAGAGAGAGAGAGAGAGAGAGAAAGGGGGAGAGGAGCAGAGGTCCGGGAGAAGAGCCCCACCTTCTTGCTGGATCTACCTGAAACCTTCTTTTCCTCAACACAAGTGGAAAAGGGAAAACATTACCTCTGCAACTTTGAGAAACTCTGACAGCTTGGTCATTCTGTTCAGAAACGTCTTATAAATCTCCAGGGCGTCTTTGCATTGGTTCTTCTTCATATCAAAATATTTCTCTTTAGGATACAAGAAGAAGATCGGTTAACTCGGCGAAAGAACAAAATTTAAAAAATTAAAAAATAAACAAGGATTTGGGCTATTTCTTTTATCTAGTAAACATTTACAAACAGCATAGTGACATCCTAGCGGCACCATAGTTGTCTAACAGATATAGAGTGTACTTACCCAGCATGTTGATGACTCCTTCATTGTACGCGGCAAAGAGGCGGATGGAGTCTTTGAAGAGCAGCATGAAGGCGCTGTTGATGACGCCATTGGTCAGTTCGTTAGAGTTAGCCTGGGAAAACAACAGATAAAGAGACAACACATCGAGAGCCCATGCAGACAGCTCACGGTCATCACGTAGCCCATGTTCATTTAAGGACCACCGACACCAAAACCATGGACCCCTGCAGCCTACCTGAAAGTCCAGCAGTGCATCCAGCTGATTCTGAATGATAGGCAGAGTCTTGATCAGCTTCTCAACAGTCATGGTGCGCATCACACCGTCGACCCTGTCGACAGGAGGCACGGAGAGCCGCTTTAAACGGGGCAAGCGACGGACAAACACGTTGCTCTGAACAGATAAAGCATGTCCGTGTCAATCACGCTGAAACTCAATATAACGCACACCATATCCAAAGTGGCTGCTGAAATGAGTTGGTCAGTTGAGCTGGGTTATCTTCAATCTATTTAAGACCTGTCTCCACTGATATAGCTTAATGATGCATCTTAGTGTGACACGGGGGGGAGGTGTTCCACACTGGCCACAACAGGGCATCTTACCCTCTCTTCATCTTGGTGAAGTCCACAGCCACCAGTCTGTAGGACATGGCCTTCTCATTCAGGTACCTGCTGTAGCGTCTGATGAACGTTGACATGTCATAACCTGGCAGAGAGGGAGCACTTGTATTAGTATAAGTGCTAGCTGGTGGCTTACAGAGCCAAACCTCTGCAAGCATTCAGAACGACGGTTTGAACTTTTGAACTGCGCATTTTTTGCTTATGCATTGCACGTTTCTATGCTGTTTTGTAGCTGTGACTTATGTACAGTGTGGGGTGGAATTGCTTCCACGGACAAATTCCCAACAGTACCTTGTAATGCTCCCTTATCCAAGAAGTTGTTCAGGTTAAAAAGTGTGTTTCTGGACGCCAGATACTGGATTAATCGCTGGTGAAACAAAGAGAGCGGCAGCGTGATCATAACCAGTAAGAATAAAGATTAAATCAGTGACTAACATATAATAATATACTGTAACCCATTTAACAGATGCTTTTATCCTAAGTGACTCACAGTCGTGCGTGCATGCATTTTCTTTGTACGGGTGGTCCCGTGAATTGAACCCACCGTTCTGGCGCCGCGAGCGCCATGCTCTGCCAACTGAGCGACAGAGGTCCACTTTAACAGTGAAGCCAGTCTGTCAGCGGGTGACTCACCTCGTTGCCGTACATCATGAGGTGGTGCGTGGTGACGAGGGCCTTGAACACCACCACCCAGCTGTTGTTGGCCGTCCTCTCAAACAACGTGTCAGCCAGGTGGGGGACACTCACGTTCAGCTCGTTGGTGCAGTGGATCAGGTCTGCCGACGACACAGAATGGTGACATTTGAAAAAATGTAATAGTGCTTTCGGTGCTTAAGAAATGTTGTACTCTACTCTACACTGAGGCTGATCAACTCACACACAGTTCCTCTACACTGAAGACGATGTGGGCGATGAAACTACGGGAAAACCATTTATTTCCAATGAAGAGAAGCGAAGTGGGTGGAGGACCATTTGACGACGGGAGCATGGGCGACAGACGTGAACAGGGTGGGACCGAAGTTAGGGAAGCTGAACTTTATGCAAAAACTCTGCGACATCGATGAGCTAGACCGATCGAGGCTCACTGGCTTCCAGCCCTCTACTTGATAGGCTGCTAATACCTAGCACCACCTAGCTTGCTTGCACCCACACAAGGGCAAAGCTAGCGTGGTGAGGCTGAATACAAGTGTTAGTGAAAACATATTGTCATGCTGAAAATTCCTAGCAGCAGTTGGATCTCTGCTCGGCCCCTCGCACCCTTCAATAAGATACACGTTCTTTTACTAGTGAATTAACTCTCACTTATTATGCCTTAATTACAGTGACTAAACCGGCAATTAACATTTCAAATTGGAATTCTGATTGTAAAACAGACGGTCATAAAAATAACCTCAAATATGATTGTGTAGTCCTTCAAGACATTTCACTGTAGGATGAGTCTAAATGTATGCTAAACCTTAAAAGGGAACATTAAAAGGGAACATAAAGGAAACATAAATGGAATATCAAGGCGTCCGGATAATCCAGAGGAATTACACTCTTTAAAGAACTAAATTGCAGTCGGGTACCACATTTTTAAATCACATTTGAAGTCTTCCCAAATGCCACTCAGAGAAATTTTATTTTAGCTTACGTAATTCCACTCAGCATGACTCTAAAGTGACTAAAATGTTCACAATTGGATTACTTTGGATAAAGGTTGGGCAACGAATTGTACAATTAAACATTCCCTCCCCAGAAAAGAATCAACCTGGCAGCACATGATGAGACGTGGGACCTAACTAGCCTACCTTGTTTCACTGGACCAATAACCCTCTGGGTCTATGGCATTTTGTTGCAGCCCAGAACAGGACTGATTGATCTTAATTGATTGACTGGACACAATGTTGATTGTGTCAAGTCATTATTTGGGTATAAAGCCACCTAACCTAATCATCAGTAGTTAAACGTGGAGAAAATACTTTCTACCCAATAATGACTCCAGTTCCACATTCCCACACACAGATAAACATACAAATGTTGAGATCAAGATGGTCTCTGACACTGCTGCCACTGAACAAATATGAATGACCCACGGACACGAGCTCATCACGAACTGAAGTAGCTGAGAAAACTCAAAGGCTACATACACCACAATGTACTAAGGTATTATACCTAAATTATACACATTTTCCTCTAGAACTCAGTAGGAAATGAAGAAATGGTTTGCAATTGGTAGACTGACTCCAATTGTGCTTCTTTAAACCTACGCTGCCATAAACATTTTCAGAGCCTATTAAAAGGGAAATTTACAAAAAAAGATTACTGCATACAATGATGAATAAAGTGTAGTAGGCTGTTTATGATCACAATATGTACATTTGCATCTGATTTGCTTGCTGTTTGGGGTTTTAGGATGGGTTTCTGTACAGCAGTTTCTGATATCTCCCTGATGTAAAAAGGGCTTTATAAATACATTTGATTGATTGATTTTCCTGTATGACACTCAGGAATAATAATATATTTGTCTCATCATGTTCAGGCTACAACACGATAGACTGCTGTAGGATAATTACACTGTATGATAATGATTGACTACTGAGCCGTTGAAGCCTATGATGCGCAATTATTCATAGCCTAATAGAATCATTTCGATAAACCCTTGGCCATACCAAACATTATGTACATCATGACAAATATAGGTCGTCTTGAATATTCAATGTAACCAATGCTTTTGTTGCTGGTATGTAGCAACGGCGGTGCACTGGTGGTGTACTTAACCTACAGTCAAGGTGTTTCTTCTTGGGTCCGCTGACTTCATGCGTCGTGGCCTTGCAGACGGCTTTGCTTATAGCGGATCCTGTCATGCTGTGTTGAGCCGCAGCGATCCGATCCGTGATAGACTGTCCAGACATATTCCAAAAGCAGTAATTGGGGAATCAGAAATCAAATTGTCTTTAGTTATGATAGTGAGGGTGCCCTCTAAACAAACTGCCCGTCTGAAAACAAAAACGTACACTGACGCGAATCCGATGGGAGAATTCATACGGCGGCCAAATAAAATTGACGGCTACATTCAGTAAACGAAATGGCAATCCGATGTCCTCACAAATATAAAATACAAAAACCTAACCTGAACGACCCACACCAATATCAGCTCAGAATGATTCGTTCGGAGGTCGCGATGCTACAATATATCCGCGTAATAGCTTTCCAATGGTGATGCCGGTTAGAGTGTACAACCGCAACAGTAGCCTGCATGAATACAATTGAGCATCAGGAGAGGAACAATCATTGATTAGTTAGCCTACCAATCCTCGGTTGGTGATCACGCGACGTTCTCTCTGGTTATGATTGGGGCTAGACTAATTTTGAAGCCGTTACAAAATAGCATATTAATGTATTTTCTCTCAAACTCCCCTCTGTTCGTGTCGAGGTCTTGTAGCAGTGACTCCTCCTCATTTTTCCATATCCTTTAATTGACGTGCTCCATATGGTTTATTCTGATTGCATTTAATCTTTTTACAAATGTTTTTTTGTTAGGTAGTCGATTATTATTTTTTTCACTCAAACTTCATGTGTAAAATGGCAGTGTAGCCTATGAATCAGGTGACTTAGAAAGGGGTTGATTGGGCAACACAGAAAGGGTCCGGGGAGGGCATCTTAAAGCGGAACACCGCAACTGAATATTAGGCAGCTGCTTCTTGATTTGAAGTGGATGGAATCTGTCTGGCTCTGCAGTACTGTCCAATCAGATCCAGACACATCTGAAGACAAACCCCTGGGTTAGTATGCTATTGATGTTAATACCATTGTTATTGGACTATAACAACAACCTTTCACAAAGCACCAGCTTCTCAGTTTCCTGCAGCTCTCTATAGGAATGTAGGACATACAGTACATGTAATGTCTAGGCATATTGTCCCAAATGTGACTCTACTCGGCCTGCAAGTGAGATAAAATCCCTAATATGAGTCAGATTTGGCATTGAGATGTCTTCCTCTATTTTACAAATACTGTGCAGGATGTAAATGCATTTTTATAGGCCACCAACTATATGAAAAGGTTTGAAATTCACTGGTTCTCTCCCTTTCTAGTCCAGCCTCGTCCTGGGATCAACTCATGGTGGAGGATGCAGATTAGGATGAGAGGAGAACTGGCATCAATGTTATCCTTTTATACCTGTGTAGTAATAATATATAATATATTATATATAATAATATATAATGACATAGTAACAATGTTGCATTAGCATGCTGTGTTGAACAACTAACATGGTCAAATACATAGGCGACAAAAATGGACAAGACAACTCTGCTGAACCCCACATCAAAGCCATTTTAATGAAGTTAAAGCTATAGGCCTACACTGCGTGTACAGTATAGGTACACCAAGGCACTGTGGCAGTGTTGTCCCCCTCCTATAAACAGAAACACCCCTTTTATATCAGTCTGATGTCAATCATAACGACATCTTTATATCACACGGTCTGATATCCTTGGTTATATGACTGTAGATGTCATAATGTGTGTCATCCCGTTGCTGTTATTCTCTGCTTTGTCATTTAGTTGTCTGAGGGACTGAAATGAGGGAGAGCCCTGCTTTCACAAGGTGGAGAGGTGGTTCACACCAAGGAGTTACAAGAATGTATTTCTTGTGAAAAGAAAAATGTTCCACTCATTATATTACTATTTTACCATTTCTCACACAAACATGATCATAAATCCACATAGAGAGATACACCACATCTCTCGCATGACGTATTTTTTCCATGACCCCTCTCAGCTTCTCTTGAAGATCTTCTTTAATTGGACCATTCCGACAGACTACAGAGAGACACATACAGACCCTTGAAGATCTTCATTTTTTCTCCATTCACTTTGATGGGTCAGAATTTGTTACATGATCCACAGCGAACTCTTTCTTTAACGCTGTTGTTGAACCCAGGCAGAACCTGCACATCTGGGTCTGAATCCAAGACTGTACTCTCTTCATTGGCCAGGATATGTTCAACCAGACATCTCGCTGCCGCTTCAATGTTAGTGTTCTCCTACAAGATAAAACAGAAGACAAAATCATGTACAGCTTCAATGACAAATGAACCTCAGATGGGAAGTATTCCCCAGGCCAGATCTGCTCAGGATTCAAAATCCTCTTACCTCAGGCAGAAGGATGTTGCTAATCTTCCATCATTATTAATGTAAGCTATCAGCTGGGTAGGCCCCAGTGACATATTCACCCAATCAGCCTTCACACCCAACTGAGTAACTCATTAGAGAGTGGCTGTGAGTGTCCCCTTCCTCTCAGGTTCAGTCTGTGAGAAGGGAACACACCTTTCACAGCCTTCCGGACCATTTCACACATTCCTGTTCACATTCCCCTCGGCTAATTAGCCTGTGTCCTTATACCCCAGGGTATGCTGACATTTAATTCCAATGGATCTCATGTATTTATCAGCCGAGTGTGATTGCATTTCATTGAACGCTTTAAAGTAACCCAAGCTGACAATCAAAGGCTGTTGTCAAATGTATGCTCTTTATAATTTCATTAAAAAAAAAAAATGTAACCTTTATTTAACTAGGCAAGTCAGTTAAGAACAAATTCTTATTTACAATGACGGCCTACCCCGGCCAAACCCGGACGACGCTGGGCCAATTGTGCACCGCCCAATCACGGCCGGATGTGATGCAACCTGGATTCAAACCAGGGACTTTAGTGACGCCTCTTGCACTGAGATGCAGTGCCCTAGACTGCTGCGCCACTCGGGAGCCTCAAAAATTAGAGATACTATTTTACATAGTGATCTTCCATAGGGGCAAGACTGTCAAATGTTAGCAGCCCAAAAAGTTCCCCAGCAGGAGTCGGTGGAATGTATTTAGAATCATTGAGATTGTGAGGCTTGTCTGTCACATGCACACACACACACACACACACACACACACACACACACACACACACACACACACACACACACACACACACACACACACACACACACACACACACACACACACACACACACACACACACACACACACACACACACACACACACACACACACACACACACACACACACACACACTCCATTGCAAGTGATCAGACATGATGTCTTTTAGGGCAACACTAGACTTTCTAGCCAGCCACGAAGCAGCCCACATGCTGCAGTTGGGAGAGGCTAGAACTACAGTACACAAGCTTCAGTATCTTTCTTCCTCACCTTGGCTGAGGTCTCAAACCATCCCACAAATCCATTTTCCCGACAGAACGTGTCCAGTCTGGGCTGCTGGGAGCAGACTTGATCGGACTTGTTGGCCAGCAGCACAGCTGGGACAGGTTTGCCATGACTCAGGGTGACCTTAGTGTCCAGATCGTCCTTCCACTTGAGCACGGCATCAAATGTGGAGGCGCGGGTCACGTCAAACACCACCAGAGCTCCCACTGCCTCCCGATAATACACACGAGTCATATTTCCATAGCGTTCTTGTCCTGGGACAAACAAATACAAGAACAGCACACATTAGGGTCAGAGGCACACAGCACTGGTCTATCTATACTTGAATTATATGTATTTAACTATCTAATTATATTGCATTATGACTTGGCAAGATCCAAAAACTGGTCAGGTTTTTCATATTACAGAGAGAGAGAGAGAGAGAGAGACTCCTGGCAGTAACTGCAGTGCTCATGTGACTCTAATATGTGCATGAGACCAGCTGAGCCCAACACAAGACACATTCCTCCACAGTGCACATGAAACACCATAGGGAGAAATACTTTACACTATTCATTAGGACGATTCATGTAACATTGGCTATCTATGAATAAAACTAAATATAAGTCTCATAAAAGTGCGTTAATTCATTGATACGCCTATTGAGTTGTTGAAAACATAAATGTGATTTTACACAAAATGCTAAACTTGAATAAAGTCTGACGAATCGTCCAAACCACTGGTACTACAATGGATGGATATATAAAGTAAAATATTAAAGTAAAATGGACTGGTTAAGACATACCGGCAATATCCCAAAGCTGTAGTCGTATTACGGTGTCACTGTCCCAGTGCAGAACTTTGAGCGCAAAATCGACACCAATAGTTGCGCGATAATGTTGAGAAAATATCTGATGGACATAACGCTTGATGATTGACGTTTTCCCGACCCCAAGGTCGCCTATAACGAGAACTTTGAACAAATGCTCCTGCTGCATGGTCTGACTGTGTACAACAGCCCATTCAAAACGCACACCACAGGATTCACTATTTGCCAGTGATGATGGCTTTCTAAAAGACAGATTATGATTTAATACTAATTCCGTTCCAGCTACAGCCTACATTCTTTCAAGTGTTTCCATATAGAACATTGCATGTTGACTGTAGGCCTACGTCACGGTGCACCCATACGAAATTATGCCTTCATATCCAAAGGATGAAGTCAAGCAAATTATGTAATCCAACTTGATTCCATCGACCGTAGCCAACACGAAATGTTAACTTTTGATCTTATAATATTTTCAGCATAGGCCAACTTTCTCCTCAAAAAAAGTCTACTCCATAGCTCTAACACCTCCGCAATGAGTTTCCCTCCCTCCAGTCGCTTCGAGACCAGTTTTCCACCCGATGTCATGATACAAAAACATTTTAAAACTGCCAAGACTCAGCCACACCCATTATCTTCTACCCTGCAATAGTCTACTGTGGGTCTACTTCAGAGCAGGATTCGCACACAAGCTATTTAACCATTCAGAGGACATTAGGCTACACAGTAGCCCACAAAGATAACCCGAATCTAATCTTCGGGAGAAAAATACCTACATTTGAATGTCCCTTTATAGCACAG
Source organism: Salvelinus fontinalis (assembly GCF_029448725.1). Classification (NCBI taxonomy): domain Eukaryota; kingdom Metazoa; phylum Chordata; class Actinopteri; order Salmoniformes; family Salmonidae; genus Salvelinus; species Salvelinus fontinalis. The sequence continues at coordinate 54,981,247 of NC_074677.1, read as the reverse complement.
GTGTCAAACTCATTCCACGGGGGGCCGAGTGTCTGCGGGTTTTCGTTCCTCCCTTATACTTGATTGATGAATTAACATCACTAATTAGTTAGGAACTCCCCACACCTGGTTGTCTAGGGCTTTATTGAAAGGAAAAAACAAAAACCTGCAGACACTAGGCCCTCCGTGGAATGAGTTTGACACCCCTGCTTTATAGCATCCAGTGTAGCACCCTCTATTGAGAGCAGCGCGTAATTGCGGATACATTTGTCTGCGTTGCTGTCTGGGTTCTTACGGTAATGGTGCTGATGAGGGATGAGTCGCGCTATGTGATGCTGTTGTTACTGCCATTTCATCAGCGGATTTTCAAAAATATCTCTCCATCTTTAAACATGGAATTACCATAAAATGAAACCATCGACAAGTTTTAAGGACGGCCATTAGCCTATTTCACATGAAACTCGCCAGTACAAATCTCAGTGTAGAATAAAATAAAATGATAGCCTAGGACAAGGCCTTTTTGCGGATTACTCCTTGGTGTAAAACACAGCGTTTGACTAGGCCTCCTGGGATCACTGTTTCAGAGAGCATCTTCGAGAGAAAATATTTCTCAAGATCATGGGGTTTGCTATTGCCAGGCGTTGATCGCCCATCCAACAAGGTAATTTAACATAAGTTTGTAGGCCTACATGCCGATGGTGTGTTTAATATGGATTAATATGGCATTGCCACAGAGAAGACCGTTGTAACTCGATCTATGAAGGGCGGAAAGAATATCAGTTAAATGTGTTTTAAATTAAGATGGCTTATTCTAAAACATCAGATTTATGTAGCCCAGACATAACACGTTTCCAAATTTTGGCACGGGTGAAATGAGTATTCAACATGTAGCCTATTGTTTGTCTTTAAACTGTGCATAACTACCCTTTTAATTTGGTTTGTAATTAAAAATCTATGTTATTGCACTTGATTGGCTTTGCACCAACTGTGTTTCTATGAGAGCTGAATATACGAGTTATGAACCAACCATGTTTCTATGGGAGCTGAATGTACGAGTGTTATTTTGCAAGATTTACGCTGGAAAGAGGAGCGGCCTTTCCCTCATTGTAATGTAGGCTAGGGCAGGCAGACTACTGTTTTTCAAGAATACGCAATTAGTCCGTCCGCAGTAGGCTATTGGAATTCTACATTTAATAGTTCTTAGCACCACTCAAGTCGATTTTGGATGTTGCGCACACATCATCACGAATAGGCCTCGAAAAAATAGTCATACCCATCACACAGAACTACATAAAAAAATAGGCCGATAAGGATAACGCTTACAATGTTTACTAAAATTGGAGTCAAACAAAACATTGGAGTAAAACAACCCACTGGACACACACCGGTGAATCAACGTTGTTTCCACGTCATTTCAACGAATATACGTTGAATTGACGCCTGTGCTCAGTGGAAGCTTACAACAGTTGAGCTAAGCTAATGAGGAATATACTGTTTAAGTGATATTCTTCAAGAATCAATGGGTATATAGGCGATCATTAATGAATGTACTGTAGATACTAAGGAGTCTAGATTTAAGCTAGTCTACTTGATTATAGGTTGATTATAGGCCATTTACTATTCGTTAATTTTTTTGCCATAGATTCTGTGAGATATGGAAGCGATATGGCTGTACCAGTTTCGACTCATCGTCATTGGGGACTCGACAGTAGGAAAGTCGTGCCTGATCCGGCGATTCACCGAGGGACGCTTTGCGCAGGTGTCTGACCCCACAGTCGGTGTAGACTTCTTCTCAAGGCTAGTGGAGATAGAGCCAGGGAAACGCATTAAACTTCAAATCTGGGACACCGCTGGACAAGAGCGATTCAGGTTAAGTTTTTAGATTGTATTTTCCTTTTTTAATCGTCCATTGTAAAGACGAAATAATTTGTCTTAAAAAAAAAAAAATTTGATAGTCATCTGTAAATATTATTGTTATAACGATATACAATTTTATCTCTATATTATTAATCTCGGACCCTTTCGTTGTCTTGATGTTGAACCTCACCACTTCTCTGTCACGCCCTTTGTTTTTCCATTTCCCCGCTTCTCAATACTTATATTTACAATTTCTCTCAATTCTGTCTCTCTTCTTTGCTCCCCTCAACCCTCTCTAGGTCTATTACCAGGGCTTACTACCGTAACTCTGTTGGGGGGCTACTGCTGTTTGACATCACCAACCGTCGCTCCTTCCAGAATGTTCATGAGTGGCTGGAGGAGGCCCGCAGTCATGTCCAGCCTCACAGTATCGTCTTCCTGTTGGTGGGTCACAAGTGTGACCTGGAGTCCCAGAGGCAGGTGAGCCAGCAGGAGGCTGAGAAGCTGGCAGGTGCCTATGGCATGCGCTACGTGGAGACATCGGCTCGCGACGCCATCAACGTGGAAAAGGCCTTCACTGAGCTAACGCAGGACATATTTGAGCTTGTCAAGAGCGGTGACATCAACATCCAGGAGGGCTGGGAAGGGGTGAAGAGTGGCTTTGTGCCCAATGTGGTGCACTCCTCAGAAGAGGTCACCAAGAGTGACCGCCGGTGCCTCTGCTGAATGTCCTGTCTGTCTAGTTGGCTTTACCCCCCCCCCCCCCCCCAGCCCATGCATTCCAGTAACATTATGACCCACTAGCTCCCTGTCTTATCACCTGGCATTTATTTGGCTCTCTCACTCCTATCCTGAATACTGGAAGGCCATATCAGCTCTAGTCTACCACTGAAGCAAAAATGGACAAACCGATTTGGGTCGTTCCATGAAAAGAGTGCCTTTTGTGTCCCTTGGATATTTTAAGTAGAAATTGTGCACCAATATTGCATTTGAATAGCCTGTTGCATTTTGACATGTCCCTCTCTCAACCCTGTGTCTCTTCTAGGAGGATTTTAACCCACTTAATCGCAACATTTCTCAAAGTAACATTTTGTTGCTTTGCCAAAGTTATTTCCGAAGATTATTATTAATTTCATGTGATTAGTGATTCATTTATGTCTGTCCCTCATTTTAAGGTCAACGGAACTCCCGTTTTAATATGGTGAAGCTATTCCTTTTAAAATATCTATATTTTTTTAAAGAAACATTGAACATATAATAGTGAAATCATAGTGTAAAAGCAGGTGAGCTGGTTCTACAATTTTGGGCCATTTTCTGGTGTTGTGTGGTGGAAAACTGAGCGGGTCGAGCATAACATGTCAACCCCTGTTACCCACAAATAGACAGGCTAGAAATATTCTAACAATGACATTTCTTAGGGTGAAGCTTGCATTCAATTGCCATTCCACGTCACAAGGGGATTGATGGCTGATTTAAGATGAAATCGTCAACCTTGTTATGGTCAACCGTATTTGGCACTTAATAGGCAATTGCTATAGTAATGGGAAAACTTGTTTTTTATGAAGTTGAACATGTGCTGTCACATTATGACAGAATGTTAAAATTAGGTGAACCCCCCCCAAAATATAGCAAGTTACACATCTCAAAAGGCACCGAATTGGTGGAACGACCCAATTGCCAAAGTAACCTTCCTCGCGTCTGTCTTACCTGTTACATGCACTTGAAAGAAAAGAAATGCCCTGCTTTATGATGAGATTTTCCTCTCTGTAGTTATGCCTCGTCTTGTGCCCTACGGAAGGAACACACCTCAAACTTTACAAGTCTGTCCTGGAGTCTGGAGCGCTCACACAACTTTCGGGAGGACACCTAACCTCCCTCGTCTGTTGCTGGCTGGCGTGTGCAATACAAGGGGATACCAAATCTAGCTCTGCTTTTTAAACCCTCTCTATGGAAAGATCCAATTCACAGAGGGAAGCATGTGTTGTATTAGCACTGCGTGAGCATGTGGGGAATGGCACACTGCTGTGTGCAATGCTTCCTCTGCTTTAGTTTGTGAGACTGATGGCACCACCAGACAAATGAACAACCCGAGAACACATCATTGCCATCATCCTTTTGATCATAGATAAGATGGAACCAAAGTGTGTGTGTACTGATTCAGTTGTCAACTGTGTTTCTATATGAGTATCCACAGGGAATTTGTACCGTTGAGTGTGGGTATGCACTGTGAAAGGCCTAACATCAATGTTTTTATTGCGGTTTGCGTCCTCGTTGCTCATATTAAATGCACAGTTGGTGACAGAAGGTAAATGTACAACATATCACGCCTTTTAGCTACCCTGTCCATCGATCATAATCATTACAGAGAATGTGTCTCATGAGGAAGCAGTTTTATTTACTCCATTGGCGTAAACTGTAAGCCCACCCCTTAAACATTGACATCTACCCAACGATAATGCCTCCTGATGAACACTGAAGCTTTAAATGGGGTCGGCCGTCTTTAAATAGGGTTGTTTGCCTTTAGTTTCTTAAGACCTCCATACTGTATGGTCGTATGCTTGTAGTTTCAACATGATTATAAGCAACATTCTGCATAAAGCAACATGTCCGATATTTCTTCCCGCCCTACACTGTTAAAAAAAAAAAAAAAAAAAAAAAGACTCTTTTGGATCAACCTAAAAAATGACTCCAACTGGTTACAAGTAAATAAGTTAGGTTTTCTCAATTGAAAAACACTACATTTGTTGAAACCAAATATATGATTCAATGGCAACAGTTTTATTTCATTATTACCAAACCTATATTTGAAGTTGCAATGTATTTCTTTCAAAACTCAACTTACTTTTCCCCTTTCGGTTAAACCTAATAAATAACAAATACAAACTCATATTTCATGTAAATGTAACCAATTTTTTCCATATTGTTCCAAGTTCACTTTTTAATTTGGAATTACCTATCCAACTCCCATTAAATCAATTCCCTGTAAATCAAGGAATTAAGTTGGTCCGATAACTTGAAATAATGTTTCTAAACATATTCTTTATACATTTAGTAGCCACAATATCATGGCCAAGAATTAGCTACCTTAACATAGAAACCTTAACAGGCTCTTTAGTACCATATGCACTCATGCAAGTATCATTACAGATGCTGTCAGTGTACAAGTTTGAGTTAGAATAACAGATACAATTAGACCACATTAACAGGAACGACATTTACTCTCACAGGTGGGCAAAAATAACTAACTGAAAGCCACGCCCCCAATAAGCTATACCTCCAGCGCTTTTGATAGGCTGCCGCCGCTACATTGCCGCCGCTATTCAACGAGCATGCGCTCATGAGGTGTTGAAAGCAATTTAGAACTTTCATTCAATAAAAAAAAAAATCGCATTGATCTGTCAAATTTGTTATTTGATTTCAGGGAAATTTTATAGAATAGGTTGAATGAACCAAAGTGTCATTTGTTATCATTCCAATCAGTAAATGCACTGCAGAACAACAGCATCTCCCCACTTTGTTACAGTGTTTTAGACTCAGCCATGTGCTTTATCTAACCATTAAGACTTCCGACCTCAACCCTTAGTACCTCCTAAGCAGTTTTCCTCCTCAATGCCAGTTTCCACCCACCTTATTACAACTTTTCGGTAAGCTACGAACCCCTTTGCTTCAAGGGCCCCCATGTCCATATTTCTGCATGCTAATGCAAGCAGACCATGTCTGAGAGCAATAATCAGGAGCCTCCTGGGTTCAAAGTATCTATGCACCGAGAAAGTAACCATTCGCTCTAAAGGAAAGCTACAACGTGCGTTCGTTCATTTTACTGTCCTCCAACCCTCACAATGTGTTGAACAAGAGGGTTGTTCATTGCCGCACGTGTATAGTTGCATTTCACCCATTTTACATTTGATTTTCCAAAGAATTACAAGTGTCTTAATGGATTTCTGATATAACATATTGTAAATAGCCAGGGTGTACTGGGTGCATTTGTTTCTAGAACATGAAGTGTAATATTGGCGTGACAGAATTCCTGTTTTACTTTCTCACAATATGGGGAGAAAATTCCATCCGTTTCAATATTTGTAGGATGTATCATACAGTAACTGGAGTGGAAAGGGAGAAGGCTTTGAATGGGTGTTGCTCTGTTCAGGATATTAAGATAGTTTTGGTTTCCCCCACTTTCACTGAAGTCTTACCCATGTATCATATAAAAGGAGATATATGAAAAATGAACGTCCACAACCTTCATATTGACATCCGGTATCTAAATATCCTACATGCTTATTGAGCCTACATGTGCCAGACACATTGCAGTCTGTTGTTGAATGGACTCCTGTCTCCATTCTCTGCTTAAGCCAGGTTCCAGATCAGCTGCTCATTTAACAATCACAGCACTGGCGCCAAACAACCGTTGTCTTTCTTTCTAAACCACTGACTGACTGTAATATAGGGTATCGTAGAGAGAACATTCAGACAGACGGTTCTCTGTAGTTCGTGATCTCTGCTAGACACCGGAGGCTCTGGATGACGCAGTTTACCTGCACAACGCCATGTGGCGGTTTGAAACGACGACATACATCTCTAGTCAAAGCAAAGATGCATTTCCAATTCATTTTATGTGACTTGTAAATGTTATTTGAAACAAACGTAAAGCCGACCATGTTTCTTTAGCGGTGTGTAGGTTTGGGACGCATAGAAGGGCAGGTTCAATGTCTCATATGCTTGTAAGAAATAAACATTTGATCTCAGCAAAGGCACGGGCAATATTACCAATGCTCTATGATGCCCATCCAAAATACATGTGTTCAGTGTTAGTTACCTCTGCATGCACACTTATAACCCCAATGACTTAGATATTCCCCCAGCCTGGAAAAAACATTCTGTTTATTCAACAAGGCGTTCAAAAGAATTTGAAATTCCGTAAGTGAAACTGGATATGCAAGCAGGTCAAAGCACATGGAGACTAAATTAATGTAACGTCGGTGATGTATCTATTTGTACCACAAATATTCTGTGAACTAACTCCCTATTAAATTGTGAACACTGTTGATACGAAAATAACCGTTTGTAGTCTCCATTAGTGTAATGCTGCAATGCCATGTACAAACACACAAGAGGGCAGCACACACTAAAGAGTTGGCGTTGTAAATGGTTAGACGGTAACAATCACAAGGCGCAACATTAAAAGTTAAAGACACGTGTAGTTAAAATACAGGGCGACAAAAACATGTGGGATTCTACTGTTGATCTAGAAAGAATTCCTATTGAATGTATATAATGGAATCTTAATCAGCATCGCCCATGCACACAGCGAAGCGGCACCATGTAGCCATGTCCAGCTGCATCCAGTGGTGGGAAAAGTACCCAATTGTCATACTTGAGTAAAATTAAAGATATAAAATTACTCAAGTAAAAGTGAAGGTCACCCAGTAAAATACTACTTGAGTAAATGTCTAAAAGAAAGTGGTTTTAGATATACTTAAGTATCAAAAGTAAATGTAAATGCTAAAATATAATTAGGTATCAAAAGTACAGTGTATTTGGGAAAAGTATTCAGACACCTTGACTTTTTCTATATTTTGTCACAGCCTTATTCTGAAATTGATTAAAAAATAATAATAATAATAGCTCATCAATCTACACAATACCCCATAATGACGAAGCAAAAACAGTTTTTTTGAATTTTTGCAAATGTATAAAAAAAAACGGAAATATTAAATTTACACAAGTATTCAGACCCTTTACACAGCACTTTGTTGAAGCACCTTTGGCAGCGATTACAGCTTTGAGTCTTCTTGGGTATGACGCTACAAGCTTGGTACACCTGTATTTGGGGAGTTTCTCCCATTGTTCTCTGCAGATCCTCTCAAGCTCTGTAAGGTTGGATGGGGAGTGTTGCTGCACAGCTATTTTCAGATCTCTCCAGAGATGTTGGATTGGGTTCAAGTCCTGGCTCAGGCTGGGCCACTCAAGGACATTCAGAGACTTATCCCGAAGCCACTGCTGCGTTTTCATGGCTGTGTGCTTAGGGTCGTTGTCATGTTGGAAGGTAAACCTTCGCCCCAGTCTGAGGTCCTGACTGCTCTGGAGAAGGTTTTCATCAAGTATCTCTCTGTACTTTTCTCTGTTCATCTTTGCCTCAATCCTGACTAGTCTCCCAATCCCTGCCACTGAAAAACATCCCCACAGCATGACGCTGCCACCACCATGGTGCCAGGTTTCCTCCAGACATGACGCTTGGCATTCAGGATAGAGTTCAATCTTGGTTTCATCAGACTAGAGAATCTTGTTTCTCATGGTCTGAGAGTCTTTAGGTTTCTTTTGGCAAACTCCAAGCAAGCTGTCATTTGCTTTTTACTGATGAGTGGCTTCCGTCTGGCCACTCTACCATAAATGCCTGTTTGGTGCAGAGTGCTGCAGAGATGATTGTCCTTCTGGGAGGTTCTCCCATCTCCCCCGATTGCTCAGTTTGGCCGGGCAGCCAGCTCTAGGAAGAGTCTTGGTGGTTCCAAACTTCTTCCATTTAAGAATGATGGAGGCCACTGTGTTCTTGGGGACCTTCAATGCTGCAGACATTTTTTGGTACCCTTCCCCATATCTGTGCCTTGACACAATCCTGTCTCAGAGCTCTACGGATAATTCCTTCGACCTCATGACTTGCTTTTTGCTCTGACAACTGTGGGACCTTATATAGACAGGTGTATGCCTTTCCAAATCATGTCCAATCATTTGAATTTACCACAGGTGGACTCCAATCAAGTTGTAGAAACAACTCAAAGATAATCCACGGAAACAGGATGCACCTGAGCTCAATTTTGAGTCTCATAGCAAAGGGTCTGAATACTTAAATAAGGTATTTCTGTTTTTTAAGTTGCTAATTTATTCAAAAATGTCTAAAACCCTGTTTTTCACTTTGTCATTATGGGGTAGTGTGTGTAGATTGCTGAGGAAAAAATAATATTCAATACATTTTAGAATAAGGCAATAACATAACAATGTGGGAAAAGTCAAGGGGTCTGAATACTTTCCAAAGGTACTGTAAAAGTATAAATCATTTCAAATTCCTTATATTAAGCAAACCAGACGCCACCATTTTCTAGTTACTTAATTTACGGATAGCCAGGAGCACGCTCCAACACTATGACATTTAGAAATGAAGAATGTGTTTGGTGAGTCCGCCAGATCAGAGGCAGTTGGGATCACCAGGGATGTTTTCCGGTGCTGCTAAGCATTCAGAATGTAACAAGTACTTTTGGGTGTCAGGGAAACTGTATGGAGTAAAAAGTACATAATTAGTGGAGAGAACAGTCTTTGACTAGGGTGGCTGGAGTCTGACAATTTGTAGGGCCTTCCTCTGACAGCGCCTAGTATAGAGGTCCTGGATGGCAGGAAGCTTGGCCCCAGTAATATACTGGGCTGTACACTCTACCCTCTGTAGTGCCTTGTGGTCGGAAGCCGAGTAGTTGCCGTTTTCTCTTTAAAGTAGCACTTTAAAGTATTTTTACTTAAGTACTTTACACCACTAGCTGCGTCATGAGGTAGATTTTGACAAAGACACTAAACAGAGGCAGCCAAGGCAGCAGGGGCACCTAGAAAGGGGAGAGAAAACAGTCATCATTTTACTGCATCTAGCTGTATTATAAACTGTAACGACAAGGTTGTAAGCCATGAATAAACACTGCACGTGTTGTTTACACCTTCAATAAGTATCCAGAAACTAACCTTGAAGGTGAGGGCTTCCTTGCTCTCAGGTTGCCTCCAGATGATAATGACACAAAGGGCACAGAGCAAGGCCAGGAGAATCTGAACACATCATATTCATCACATGAACCAAATTAAAAGAGCGACTGGAAGAAGAAAAAAGTTGATTGAAAACAGCCTGTGGCATCTATAGGCATTTATTCTGGTTATTTTAGTGTCAAAATTGACTACAATGTGTAAATAGGATAACTTGAGTCAGTCAGTCTCGTTCACAATGTAATTTGAAAAATTATTATGAAATAAAGGTATGTCACGGAAGGAAGGGTACGTAGATTTTCCTTGGGTTGGGTTATTTCAATCCTGCCCACAGCTGGCAGCACCCAAGTAATCATTAATTCGAAGCACTGATCAGTGACCATGGTAAATTTGGTTTCACTCTTGATATCCCTATGGGGCTATTTAGGGACCATCAGTAAAAAAAAAAAAAAAATGTACATGGGACAATCATTTTTTTAATTAAGAAGCTAAAATGTTCAATGACATAAAAACCTCAAACTATAAATTGTAGAAATGAATATACAAATAATGAATGCATTTAATGAGAACACTAAAAAGGTTTGAAACATGAAAATATTGTCCCATTTACATTGTGTAATATATTGACAGTCCCTAACTAACCCTCACAGATATCCAAAGTCAAACCTTCTTTGCCATGGTCGCACTGAAGCTAATTGGCTAGCTTGCCTACTTCCAGACAAGACCTGGTTAGATGGTTTCAAGTTATCTAGAAGGGTGAGTGTCTAATTGTCAAAACAGTACAGTTCATGTATAAAATTTTTAAAAAAGCTCAGTTGCCCATTATTTGGGCAACCAAGGCTAGAAGTGGCTATGAAAGAGGGGGGGGGGGGTCTAAGGAGCATAGGGGGTGCAAAGGGCGTGTTTGTCTCAGTTACTAGATCTCAATCCAATTGAACACTTAAGGCCGATTCTAGAGCGGTGCTAGTGACAGCGTTTTCCTCCAACACCAAATAATGGAATTTCTCATCGTAGAATGGTTTCGCATCCCTTCAAGGCACATTGAAACTCTTATGGCAGCCCAAAGCCCTGAAGATATTGGCTTTTTTGGCAGTTACCTGTACATGCAGCATTCAAAAGTTGTGGATCTGTAGATGAGGGCAATTTGTTTTATGGATATATATTCCCCCCCACTTGATAGGATTAGGAATTTTCTAAAACAATTCCAGTTATTCTTGAGAATCAAAAAAGGCAAAGAATTTGTATTTATTATTTATTTAGAAAAGAACAATGAAAATACAGCTCATTTATACAGGCAATTACACAAAAGTATGTGGACACCCCTTCAAAAGAGTGGCTTTGGCTATTATAGCCTCTCCTGTTGCTGACAGGCGTATAACGTTGAGCACAAAGCCATTCAATCTCTATAGACAAAGATTGGCAGTAGAATGGCCTTACTGAAGAGCTCAGTGACATTCAACGTGGCACCTTTCCAACAAATCAGTTTGTCAAATTTCTGCCATTAGAGCCGCCCGGGTCAACTGTAAGTACTGTTATTGTGAAGTGGAAACATCTACAGGAATGCCTTAGCCGTGAAGTGGTAGGCAACAAAAGCTCACAGAACGGGGCCGGCGAGTGTTGAAGTGCAAAAAAAATGCTCTATTGCAACACTCACTACAGGGTTACAAACTGCCTCTGAAAGCAACATCCACACAATAACTGTCAGGAGCATCATGAAATAGATTTCCATTGACGAGCAGCCGCACACAAGCCTAAGATCACCACGCGTAAAGCGTCGGCTGGAGCGGCGTAAAGCTCGCCACCACTGGACCCCGGAGCAGTGGAAACGCATTCTCTGGAGCGATGAATCACACGTCGCCATCTGGCAGTCCGACAAACAAATCTGGATGCCAGGAGAATGCTACCTGCCCGAATGCATAGTGCCAACTGTAAAGTTTGGTGGAGGAGGAATAATGACCTGGGGCTGTTTTTCATGGATCGGGCTAGGCCCCTTAGTTCCAGTGAAGGGAAATCTTAATGCTACAGAATACAATGACACTCGACAGTTCTGTGCTTCCAACTGTGGCAACAGTTTGGGGAAAGCCCTTTCCTGTTTCAGCATGACAATGCAACCGTACACAAAGCGAGTTCCATACAGAAAGGGTTTGTCGAGATTGGTGTGGAAGAACTTGACTGGCCTGCAAAGAGGCCTGCCCTAAACCCCACCGAACACCTTTGGGATGAATTGGAACGCCAAGGCCTAATTGGAAAACATCTGTGCCTGATCTCACTAATGCTCATGGCTGAATAGAAGCAAATCCACACAGCTATGTTCTAACATCTGGTGGACAACCTTCCCAGAAGAGTGGAGGCTGTTATATCAGCAAATGGGGGGGGGACCAACTCCATATTAAGGCCCATGATTTTGGACTGAGATGTTTGACGAGCAGGTGTCCACATACTTTTGGTCATGCAGTGTATTTACAGTATATAAAACCGAAGATAAAAAACCTGTGTCTTGGTTTACCAGCCAGTGGGCTCTTTGAGGTGGTAGGCATTTTTAGGAACCGGTTTCTTGGAGGAACCGGTTTCTTTTGTCTAACAAACCCTCAAGAAACAATGTTGTTAAAAGTAATGCCGAGAAGCACAACTATAAAAACATGTCCATTTGTATAATATACAGCATTATACTAATAAAATACAGCTATACACACAGTACATCTACAGTTATTACCGTACTACAATACCATATCTATCAATTATCCTCGCCATCTCCAGGGTCTTTGGAGCAGAGCAAATAAAGTTCAAATTTAGAGACCAGTTTTTGCTGGTCATACTAATGCTCTTGAACCAGTGTCTCCAAAGCAAAATGTAATTTGGTCAAGCAGCACCACAACTAGTGACTTAACAAATAGAGTGACGAGTAGACCTGTCAATTATTTGGTGAAGCAAAAGGTTTGCTATATACAGTAACACATTAAAAGCAAGGGGGTAATCAAGAGTACATGTAAAAGACAAGACACATCTATAAAAAACACATTACTCGATTAAAGTCAGTTGAAGGGCATAGCAGGAAAATAGATGGCTAAAATGGTGATGCAAACTCGACAGCCAAGCCGCCAAGAACAAGTTTCAATGGAAACTAAAAATGTTTGTGAAAATAGGTTCACAAGAATCTACAGCTAAAGTAATATTAGTGGTAATACCCGACCAGGACTAAAATCACTGCCTTTTAAAAAGAGTCAATACAGCGCAGTGTCTAGATCATACAGGTAGTTCTTTGTTTGACAGTAAAATCTACGTCTGTAGACAGCTCAAGCATTCGAGGCAGAGATCTCAAACTCAAGTATTTCCATATAAAAAGGGTAGCTCGGATTTGTAAATCAGAACTCCAGAGATAAAGAGAAATGCATATGAAGGGGGTTACAAGAGTACAGAACAGCCCAATTGACGATACCAGATTAAAGATTATTCAGCAGACAGTGCAGAGGTGCTGGGATGCTTCATCACCCTCCAAGGGTTGATTTACCTCAGTCAATTCTTTGGATGGACCTCAAGAGGCAAGTAACACAGGGACTTACATCACCATGAAAATGATAACATACATCATTACTTTGACTATTTTTACCATACGTTTGAAGACAAATGTACGACAGAAAAAAATCACCGGCAACAGATTGTTCATAAACGCCTTTAACATTATAGGATATGTAGTACGAGGTCTCTGGTGATATTTCCATTTCATGAGACATATTGACGAAGCTGACACCAACAAAAATAATCGTTTCTGCAACAAGGTGCACAAAGTCCTGTTAAATAGGTTGCTCTTTGGCAGGTGGAGAACAGCTCGTCTAAGACAGTCATCCCAAAAAACGCCCGCGTTGGGCCTCGACACCGTTAACAAGTCTACGGAGGCCCTGACCAAGGCCGTAAACCCCACAGACACACTGGTACCCAGTAATACACATGGCCCTAACCAACAGATCCTGTACAGCTGTACTTCATATAGCTGCTGGGGGCCCCCGGGGGCTAACAATTGGAGGCACGGCCACAGCCACCAACTAGGAAGAGACTAACGGTTAATAAATACATTTAAAAAATCACTAGTAATGTTAATAGAAACATTAAGTGTTGAAAGTATTACTCATAAACTGTCCAATAAAGTGTAAGACAGATCTCCCAAAAATGAAAGGCAACAAATCTAGACACACACATTGCAGTGTCAAGTTGAATTGTCTGCCTTCACTTCAGAGGTATAACGTGTGGGGTTTCCTCCAGCCCCTAGCCGTTCAGGGGCTCATCCCCTCCGCCTCACTCTCGTCTCTCCCCAGGTAGATGGGCTTCTTCTTGATCTGGAGGGCAGGCTCGTATTTCCGGGGGGTGCTGTTGGCTGCCTCGCTGCTGTGCCAGATCCCGTAGCAGAAGTAGATTGCAAATCCTGAGGGAAGGAGAAAAAGAGAGGAATTAAGTTGACTGAATTAAAGAGGGAATCTTTAAAAATGGTGAATCTGCCAAGTCTGTTTGCTATATTACAAAGTCACTGCAAACAAACAGTTTCCCCCCCCCCCCCTCCGACATCATTGCACGAGCGATAGAACAGCAGAATATGCACTGCAATTACATTGACCATGGGGCAGATGGTTTTTCCCTATAGCGGATTCCGTGATTAACATGTGATTCTATTGTGAATTTAGAAACATTTCCTACTCTGTATAATGTAATCCAACTCACCAATGCCCATCCAAACAGCAAAGCAGCACCACGTAGCCAGGTCCAGCTGCATCATGAGGTAGATGTTGACAAAGACACTGAACAGAGGCAGCCAAGGCAACAAGGGCACCTGGGGGGGGGGGGGTAAGAAACAAGTTAGTCGTTTTACTGCGTACAAGTTGTATTATGAATTGGTTGTAAGCAGTGAACAAACACTGAAGTATCCAGAAACTAACCTTGAAGGTGAGGGCTTCCTTGCTCTCGGGTTGCCTCCAGATGATGACGACACAAAGGGCACAAAGCAAGGCCAGTACTACACACACCGTGACCCACACAGGCTGAACCTCGATCAACTCATCCAGCTTCCCCGCCAACACCACACACAGCACAGTGATGAACACCGCTAGAGAGGACGAAGAGAGAATCAAAATGTGCTTTCTCTAAAAAGAGCCGCTTTGAAAACGACCCGTGGGCAACTGCATTACAACGTCATAAGTGAGAGAGAAAGAGAAGAGGCGTCACTCACAGATAATGGCCGTGGTGGCATAGACGATGTTCCCAGAGATCTTAGTGGGTAGATTCCCGCTGGGGAAGAAGAGGAGGCGGGGGGTGAACGTCTCCCGGAGGGGTCCGTCCTCCAGATCCAGGCCGTACTCGTCACCGCTGTCTCGCCCGGACACGGCCACCTTCTCCCCTCCCACCAGCTCCACCAGCTTCTCACTCTGACTGGACGAGCTCAGGGTGCCCGGCTGGTACCTGGACGGGAGGGAAGAGCAGGTCAGTTTCCTGGACCATGAGAGTCACACTGAGAATGTCAAACACCATAAGCAAATCACAGAATTGGAGACAAATCATAATTTCAACACCACAAAAATGCGGCGTTTGGCATTATAGTATGTTTAAAAGAAAAAGCGGTACAAGTCGTCACCCACCTGAGGATGAGCACACAGATGGCCACTAGTGAGTAGGCCAGCAGTGTCCCTATGGACATGAGGTCAACCAGGGCAGCCAGGTCAAAGAAGAAGGCCATCAGAGCTACAGGGAGAGGAGACAATGAGCATTACCATCATACATACTATAGAAAACACAATCCACATCCCTTCAGTTGGTTATTTACTCTAGTTATTCCGGCACTCAAAAACAATGAAGAAAAAAATAACACTTTTAAAAAGCATTCCACTGATCAAAGGGTCTATTTCGACAAGCTTCCCTCCTGCTGCACATTCATAGATTCATACGTAAACAAAAACATAACAGCAGGAGTTGACTACAGTGGAACCCAGAGGTAGTAGAGCAGAACCAGATGAATGAAGAGAGAGAGGGTGGAGGGCTGAACTCACATGCCACACAGCCAGAGACGATGGTGGCCATCAGGGGCGTCTTGGTGCGCGTGTTCATGCGGGACAGGCCACGGAACAGGAGCCCATCCTCTGCCATGGCGTAGATCACCCTCGGCATGGGGAACATGGACCCAAGCAGGCTAGGAGGACAACAAAACCAACATTATATACACACACACGTAACAAAGGGAGTGCATTTGATAGCTTGACAAGAACACCAAGTACTGAGGAGTGTAGAAGACAAGGGAGCTACAGAACAGTAGCCATAGTGCGGTCTATCAGCCTAACTGACCTGGTGGAGAGAGCACAGAGGGAGCCCACAGCCACGATGTAGTGAGCAGCAGGCCAGCCTATGTGGATGAAGGCCTTTGGCAGGGGGCTCTTGGTGTCCAGCAGGTAGTAGGGCATCATGAGGGTGAGGGCCGCAGACACCCCGAAGTAGGCGAAGAAACAGATGAGCAGAGAGGCCACGATGCCCACAGGGATGGAGCGCGTTGGGTTCTTAGCCTCTTCGCCTGGGGGGGGACGACGACAAGGCACAACATTTATTTGTCTGGAACTATGAGAGAGTAACAACCAAGTAGAACTATACATTCCAACTATTTAGCGAAAATTGGCCACCATATTAAAAAAGCTACATTTTGATTAAGTGGCATGTAAGTGAACGCTCAATCTACTGAGAACAAACGACGTGGTCCTTTCTAATGTTTAGCTTTGGAGCACAGTAAATAACTCACTTGTCGTGGCGATGCAGTCGAACCCCACAAAGGCATAGAAACACGTGGCGGCACCAGACAAAATGCCACGGAGGCCAAACGGAGCAAAACCACCTGTGCCAAACGTCTTATCCACAACCCTGAGGGACAGAGGCAGCAATTATACGGTTTTATTTCTGAAGCCAAGTGCAGAGATTAAAACACAGCTAGACACATGAAAGCATGATTTAGTCAATACCAGTGCCCTATAATGGAATCCCTGGCTAAATCTCAGCTGGTATTAATCTGTATTGGAGGACTCACTCTTTGGATAAGCTGGACGCGTTGGTGATATTGGCGTTGATGACACGGTAGGTGTTGTTAAAGTCATCCAAAGTAAGGTTCCAGTTGTTTGTGTCTCCCTTCACAAAGCCTGAGATGATGACGAAGCCCAGCACCACCAGGTTGACCCCCGTGAAGATCTTATTCACCAGAGCCGACTCACTCACGCCAAACGCCAGCAGCCCTGGAAGAAGCAACAGTATGGCGTTAGGAAACACAAATCAAGTCGCATTAGGCACATGTACGTTACAATACATGCAAGTTTTTACAATGAGGCTATAACTTATGTGCTGCCTCCCCCAGCACTATACATTTTGGTTGACTGAAGTCCTCACCGGTTAATAAGAGCACGAGGATGAGCGCAAACAGGTCTGGGTATTCAGCCAGCACGCCCCCCGGGACGTTCATGGCCATGGACGACCTGAAGAAGTCTGATATCCTCTGCTCCACCAGGCTATCGACATTAGAGCTCCAGGCTCGGGCCACACTGGCTGTACCTAAAAAGGACCATGGAGAAGAAGTTAACGTCATGGAAACCGTCACCCAAACTCAAGAGGATAAGGCAGACTAGAGACTAACCACAGTGAACATTGTGGCTCAACGCAAAAGCCTTTGAAAACGGACACAATTTCCAATCTACTAACTCACCGAGGACATAGGAGAGGATGAGGTTCCACCCCGTGATGAAAGCCCAGATCTCGCCAACCGTCACGTAGCTGTACAGGTACGCCGAACCAGTCTTGGGTACGCGGGCGCCAAACTCGGCGTAACAGAGTCCGGCCAGCATGGAGGAGAGCGCAGCGATGAGGAAGCAGAGCACGATGGCAGGACCAGCCTTCTCCCTGGCTACCTCACCAGCCAGGACGTACACCCCTGCCCCTAGCGTAGAGCCCACCCCCAGCGCCACCAGGTCCAGTGTGGAGAGGCAGCGGGCGAAGCGGCTTCCCTCATCGGAGCAGTCCAGTACCCTGCGTCGCAACAAGATCCGGCCAAAGGAGGCCATCTTGTCTACCATGGTCACGTCTGCGGAGGGAGCTGCGAAGCTGAAGAGGTTGACTGAGCAGAGCGGCGAAGAGTTGAGACGGAGCAGGAGAGATCCTATGATCAAACAGAGGGGAAGCAGATTGATGAGTGACTATGGGAAATAATAGGCTACAGTTTAATCTAGCTGTTTGTTGCTTTACTTTGTTCCGTGCGGATCCCTTGTTAGCCAACCAACCGTCTCTGTGATAACGAACTGACTGATTAGCTCTCATGTGCGTATTTAGTCAAGTTGATACGTTACATGTCTGTACGGTGCCACACTAATTTGTTTCCTCCTACTCGGGTACTTCCAGTAAAGTTAATTCCCCTCCTGCAGGTTTCCAGGCAAGCAAACCACATTCTTCTAAGGAACAGCATGCTGCTATTATGCGTCTTCCCAGAATTACATTTCCCCACCTTCAATAGTGGTTTATAAAAAAATGTTTCTAAACATGACCTGACCGGTAGAGAGCTTCGATAAGCAGACATGGAAGTGAACACCAATCTCTCTGTGCCTCGCTATTCACTAATAACCTTACTGGTTGACTACAATTTTAAAAGACATGGGCAATTCCCATTGACTCAGATCATTCACTTTAAAAATGTTTGCCAAACCAAAATTTCAACCATACAACTCTATGCACAATGACACCTTTTAAAATGGAGAAAAAAATGCAGATGCAAACTTTGGTAACAGAATTACAGTAAAATCTCCCTCGGTTGTATTCTACTAGCAAATTTTGTACCGGCAGTTCTTCCTATAAAACGTGTTTTTGTAAAATGCGTACACATTTAAAAAAAGTAGTCCTTGTCTATAGAGCTCTATGATTTGTACAACTTTGAAATCAAAATGGTTGTTGTTTGGTATACGTTTTACAGTGAACAATCTGAGTCTCGGCGTAATCCCATTACCATGGAATTGCCCACGTGCCGACCACCTTTAAGTCATCAGAAACAATCGTTGTGTAGTCTATTATACGGCAGTACGCAATAGAACATCTTGAATAGAGGCCCGTATCATGTCAAAATACAGAGTTACAATTCAAAACCAAATGAAGTGATAGCACGTAGTAAGACAACCACCTGGCATTTAGCCTACATAGATAAAAACCTGATTTTTCATATTATCAAAGTTCACTGTCACAAGGTTCATTTGCCTTCCTCCAAGAGCTAGGCAGTAGATCGGCCCTACCCTAGCAGAACAACGCCAACTCAAGTGTTATAACAAGTCTTCAAATTGGGATCCCACTTTCTATTACAACTAGCATGTCCCACAAAAAAAAGAAAAGGTGACAACAGCGCAACATTTCAAGCAAAACTTCTGCTCAGCAATCTCGTTTAACGACAAATCATAGCATTCACGTCAGCGATGTAGTGTTTTGGCATCTCTAGGGGCAGGCTGACTGATACTGATAGCACCACTTACAACAAACCCCGGCCCCTTCACCTCAAGGACAGACAGCATCTCTATCTGTGCAGGTGCCAGACTGCAGGGACACTCACACAACCACCTCATAAGCATTGGAGGCTCTGGTCACATGGCCTTGTCTGACTGGCAGCAGCTGTCCACACAGCTCCGTGTTGACATTAAGCACGTTGCGCAGAACGTCTGGTCCCTGTCCCGACCAACCGTAAGGTCATCACGGCTACTGCTTATTCGAGATATCTGAGACGCTGCCTCTTCAGCAGCACACCAAACACTCCACAAAAGGTTGGCGACTTGGAGGTGTAGCTTAGCCTCTCAACACCTATAATAATAGTCAAATAATAATAATACATGTTTTCGGGCCCATTCTACGTTGTTATCCATAGAACACTGTGCACAATCACCGGAAGGTTATTGAGAAAACAATTTGCAAACACAGAACAAAAAATGGAATGTCGGTAAAATAAACACACCCACTGGCCTCTGAAGTTAACAGGAAATTAAAACGGTTCAAAAATAACTTTCATGTATCAGGCATTGTAGTTACTGTCACAAACTGTCTACAGGGAAAATAGTCAATGCTGGTTTGATCGGGGAGTCAGCCTGGGCTAGATGCCGTGATTGGATCACAATGGTGCAACCAACTATATTCCATCCTGCGCTTGGACATGCACAATGGCTTCCTTATTGAAGTCTGCATAGGCTTGGCATATCCACCTTGTAACTTAAACATTGTTTTTAAAAAACAAAACGACACCATGGCTGTGCTCTCTGGGGGTTATGATTGAACAACGGAATAGTTAAGCAAGACTGAAACCGCATACAGGGTTTGCTCTGCTGAAGAGTTGCATTAGCTGTTTTAGGAGGCCGGCGGGCAGGGCATGCGTCATCTCCGGCCCTGGGAAAGGTTCACTTCTGGGAGTCCCCCTGCCTGCGATTAATGTGCGGCGCCTGAGAGGTTTAGTCTGTTCTGCCCACACAGTAAGCTCTGGAGGTAGGCCACCCTGCGTCACCTAGACCAACTAGGCTAATCTTTTCCTTGTGGTCTTCACGAGGGGTGGCTGACCTCTGTGAAACAGCGGCGGCTTCAGACCAGGTTGTGAAGACACCAACACGCAGCTCCTATAATTTACCACCTGGAAGCTCAAATCAGGCATGCTCGTTGGAGCCTCTAGGCCAAAGGGTTTAGTGGGACTCTTTTCCTGTAATAGGTAGGCTATAGTATACAAAGGGTAGGAGTACTTCAACCACTTAAAGAGAATTAAAAACAAGGCCTAGTCTAATTGCCCAATACTTGGGCTGGGAATTGCCAGGGACATCACAATACGATATTATCACAATATTTAGGTGTCGATACGAAATGTATCGATACTGTAATTTGATTGCGATTCGATGTTCCAAATATTGCTCACCTCTGCCGCAGAGGGACAAGAGAGCCATGGTATTGCTACCTAATACCATATGGATTAGATTTAGGTTTATGTTATGAGGCTTTTAACTAGGTCTTCCAGCACACAAGTAACCACCCGGCGGAAGCTTCCGCAGATACTGTATATTATTTGCCTCACTGAGCTTTTCCAAAGCACCCGCTGCAACAGACTAAGAGGATTATCTTAGCTCAATCTCATTAGACTGTTGCTCACTCCACACAAAGCACTTTTTTGGGGGTTTTGACTCACTGTCTAGCCTCAACTCTGCCATCACGATACGGTATTATGATTAGCCTAGTTTGTTATCAGGGTGTCCTAAGCTTCCTAGGCTTTAAGATAGCATATGAAATAAACAAAAGTTAAGACCTAGGCCCTCATCGTTAGCTAACTTATGATACTATATAAAGTGGAAAGACTGGGTTCCCTTACTGGTTAGTGTTCCTGCTCACTGGGTAGTAGGTTCACGACATGGTGGGATCTGTGTCTGTACAATGAAATCATGCGAGAAACGGCCGTAGAGTCACGCAATGATATGGCGTGTGGTCCTCCCAGAGCGACTTAAGAAACCATGCAGTTTATTAGGCTAGAGATTAAATAACTTATGAGGAACTTCACAGGGTGGTGAAAGTGCACAGTGATCTTGATGCTCCTTTCCAATAAATATTGAGGGTTGATTCTGGCGACCGATGCGTGACAAATAAAAACAAACATTCTCACTTATCCATAATGATGATGTCATCGTGTAGACTTGCCTACCCACACTGCAAGCTGGTGGCTAGAGCACATGTGCCAAGACCAGAGTAGGCACAATTGCTATTTAGCGCAACAGTTTTGTGACAAAACTATCGAGAGTTGAAAATGCGATGGAAACACATTGAACTTTAGACGTTTATTCGGCACATGAAAACTTAAGTGAAAAGGTACATTGTGTGCACTGTCATCACCCACTGATTTTTATCTGCAATAAGTCCGTTCGGTGGGAACACAGCACTTGTTTGAGACCATTTGAATGAAAATATGTTGCCAAATTGGATGGAAACCTAGCGATACACACTGAAATACATGGATATGGACTAAATTTAGACAAATAATTACACACAATTAAGATAAAACTTATTTAAAAAGGCAGCTGACCTCAAAAACCAACTTCTCTGCTTCAAAACGACCGATGTTACATTGATAGTCAAAAACGGTGTAAAAATGTACTACAAAGTGTAAATAGCACAATGTGTCATAAAGTCAGTATCTTAAATCGAGATTTGAGCGATTTAGGTAGTACCTCCCCAAAATGTACCCTATGCTAAGCCCCACCCCATAATTTTGAGCAACCAACCACAGCGGTCAAATCTGATAGCAACTGTCGTCAAGTCCGACAAGCGCATGTGTAAAGCCAGTCAGGGCTATGACAAAAAAGTCCCCCCTACAAAAGTCATCCTACAATTACAAATAACTCCAAAATTAATAGGAAAAACATGCATATTCTTGTAAAGTCATTCACAGTGCTTTATTAAAGTGTAATAGACTAATGTGATGGTATTCAATAAACAAGTTGTTTCAACGTCTCCTCGTGTTTTGAGTCAAAATATTTGAAAGATGCACTAAGCCCTGGTTGCTAAAAAGAGCGTTCTTGCACCTCTCGGGCCTGGCGTGTGGGACAGAGAACGCAAGTGATACGGGTGGTTCTGCCTGTCACGGCAGGCAGGTAAACAGATTGCAGAGTCCAGGCGCCACTGCTATAATCTTAAAAAATGTTCACTGTAACAAGCATATCAATTAATGGGTGCACTGTATAACATGACCAGATTTGAAAATGCCTCGAAATGACAACTTTACTCCAGCCCTGCATTTCATGTTCGACTAATGACTGCTGACTTCATGACCAGGGGAATCATTTGACAAACTGGCTCACCATGCAATTTGTGGGTACAATTACCATTACTAAATGTTAAGCACACACAAGGAAATTATTTTAACACCTACACATGGTGTATCTTGCCCCTTTTATATGCTTTTTCAGATGTTCATTGGGGGAGTGGATACTTTAATAGGCTGGTGCAGAGAGCCCTTTCAGCATTCTAATCTCAGTGGGCGAGGTCACTCTTGGAGCTATGTAATGAGTGGCACACTTCATGCATCACAGACAGTCAATAGTTGTCTAGCTGTTTGACGCTATGGTGCAATCAATTTTCCAGTAAAAAAAAGGACTAGTGCTATGAGTTACAGAGCCAACAGGATCCCTTCCTCCTTCCTCAATGCCTCTGCCATGACCAGTCTACAGAGCTTGGGGCATTTCAGAAAATGTCCCTGCAAATTTGTATTTCCGTCCATCAGCTTAGAATAAATGCAGTCAATGCAAAAAGTGACCCCTTGAATGAGTCAGTTGAGGCAAAGACCCCCCTATAATAAAACAAATGTTCCTCTGCATGATGACCAACCTGAACATCAAACAATTACTAAGTAAGGCGGTAAAGTTATGTTCCTTGAGAGTTGAACAACAACTTGAACTACTAACTGTCTGACATGAGACTGAGGGCGACCAACTTTCAACACACAGACAAGGAGTCCTCACATTGAATATGACGTGTAACACATTTTGATAGTTGTGGCTAGTTAACAGCAGCAACTATAAAATGCTGCTAGCTAGCGAACTCAAGCTGATGCAACAGCTGACGCAACATATTAAAAATGCGGTTAGCTGCAGCTAACGCTACAGCAGTCAAGCCAAGGACCCGTCTATTGTCTAGCTAGACTGATATATTATGAAAGTTGTTCGTGATTGGTTTGTTAACTAGTTACATACCCACTGTTAAGATAGATATTACAGGTTGCACACATGCATACCTACAGTTCGTTGATGTGTAGTTTTCTACCTAACGATAGTTAGCTAGATAACATTATCAAACTAACTTTAGCTAGCAAAGTAATTGAACTAGTTGACTTAAGACTGTGTTTGATAGCTAGCAAGTAAAACAATGAATGGTGACACACAGCAGCTTTTACACCCGACAAGATAAACTAGTTAGTTGCAGCAACATGGATTTACACGGCACATCTTAGATTATAACGTTACCTAACTAGCTACCATTAATAGCCAATATGCTAACTGGCTAAATTAACGTTCCCCGCTAAAACATCAACCGCCTAGTGAGCAATGGTATTGGTAACGTCAACTAACGTTTGTTGGAAGACGTTAGGTACCCATCTAACTATTTATTTCAAACAAAATAAACAGCCAATGAGTATTCTAATCCCTAAAAACATAACCAGTAATGTACTGTTTTAAAAGAGAATATCGTTATAGTAGTTGGCTAAAGTTAGTATTTCTGACAACACACGAGGGTGTGATTGCGTCAGAATTAGCGAGAGTAAAATACTACGGAGTCTCGTGCAGTTTCGACACATGGACCACAACATCGAAACGTAAGCACATACTTTTCAGTACAATTTTTTTTTTTTTTTAAATGTGTGATGTTGGTTACTTTACCTTTGGTTTTACTTTGAAATGTTCGAAGGCTCGACAGCACGACCAAATACAGTTGACTTCACATTCGCTGATGAAACATCCCGCGTTCCTTAGTTCTTGTGTGCGTTTTTTTTAAGAGGGCGGAGACAGTGACGTGGATATTCGTAGTATAAACAACCCTCCCTTTGTGGGGTGGCGCAAACCATTCATGTATTCCAGGGTACATCTCAATGTGCTACAGTGGCTTCCTCGATTCGCCTCCCCCTCCACCAATTGCACTGATCACATACGAGGTGAAACGCAATATGCTTTCATTTCTCGAGTTCTTTCACGTCGCTGCAAATGAAGGAAATGCAACAAGGAGAGGAAGCTTTTTAAAATGATTGAGATAGACCCACACTTTGACCTTTACAAAATTCAGAGAAATTATACTACAAATCCAGGAGAGATGTGCAGTCATTATGCCCATTCAAGCCCGTTGTGTTGTGCGTGTGAGTGCATGTCATTCCCCTTTCAAGATCTTTCACTCCAGCAACTGAGCTAGCTCCAAGGGCTTTTCACTATATCCGCTGTAGCTTTGTCACCCAGATTAATAGAAGGGGAAAATGGTTCTGCTTAATCTCTGCACCCAATGCCCTTGTCTGGAGTGTTAGAGGTGCAATGACCATGTTTAATGAGGCCATACTGACGGTATGACATATGCCCTTCCCAGTCCTGAAATCTCACTGGCATGCAAACTTCATAACAGGAGAGGTATATTACTCCCACCAATCAGACCATGATAGGAAAGAAGAAAACACAATTATTCTTTCTACTGTAATATTTTGATTTTAAAGGGCAACTCTAATACTTTTCAACCTCATTTTCATTATCTCCCCATCACAATAGCTGTGTCTACCAGTGGTGTAAAGTACCTTAGTAAAAAATATTTTAAAGTACTACTAAAGTCGTTTTTTGGGGTATCGTAACTTTACTATTTATATTTTTTACTATTTTTAATTAACTACATTCCTAAAGAAAATATTTAAATTTTTACTCCATACATTTTCCCTGGCAACCCAAAGTATTCGTTACATTTTGAATGCTTAGCAGGACAGGAAAATGGTCCAATTCACGCACTTATCAAGACAACACATGGTCCCTACTGCCTCTGATCTGGCGGACTCACTAAACACAAATGCATCTTTTGTAAATAATGTCTGAGTGTTGGAGTGTGCACCTGGCTATCCGTAAATTTAAAAAACAAGAAAATGGTGCCGTCTGCTTTGCTTAATATAAGGAATTTGAAATTATTTCTACTTTTACGTCATCTTTTGATACTTAAGTATATTTTAGCAATTACATTTACTTTTGATACTTAAGTATATTTAAAACCAAATACTTTTCGACTTTTACTCAAGTAGTATTTTACTGGGTGACTTTCACTTTCACTTGATTAACTTTCTATTAAGGTAGCTATACTTTGACTCAAGTATGACAATTGGGTAGTTTTCCCATCACTGGTGTCTACATATGTGAAAACAGTGAATTTCTAAACTTTGTAGAAAAAAAGTTCTACCCGATGACATCAAAAGTTAAAGCGTTTACGGTGACGTGAGAAGCAAAAAAAGACCCTGCCTCTGGCTAGAAACCCGTTGCAGATTTTGCAAATCATGTCACTAGCTAGGTTTCCATCCAATTGTCGACAGATTTTAATGCGTATGTTTAAAAAAACGCATAAAGAAAATATGCGCATTTCCCCACCAGTGGTGTTTCCACCAAACGGACTTCTGGATAACAATCACTACATTATGATGTAAAAAAATGTATTTTTTTGCTCAGGTTTTCATGTACCGAATAAAAATATAAAGATCAATGTGTTTCAATCACATGTTTAACTCCACCGATAGTTTTGTCACGAAAACTGTTGCGTTAAATAGCAAACTTACATACTATGGTCTTGGCATTTGCGCTCTAGCCAAACAGTGCTTGTAGACTAATCTACATGATGAGATTATTATGGATAGCCTAAGAGCGAGAATATTTTTATTTATCAAACGTCAGTCAAGTATTGATAGATATTTATTGTAAAGGAGCATCAAGATCAACGTGCACTTTCACCACCCTGTGAAGTTCATAAGTTATTTTATCTGTAGCCAAATAAACTGCATCGTTTCAAGAGTCGCGTGACTCAAAGTTTACTTCGATATGATTGTATGGTTATTATAGAAATATTTGCGCATAAAGGTGCTTCCACTGCCATTTCTCTCTCGCATAATTTATTTTACCGACCCCAAAAAATCCCACCATGTCGAACTAGCAAATTATCTGTCGGCATTTAGAAATGTTTAGCAAAACGTCCTGTTTCTATCACAGCTGTTGTGATATATTTTCAGTTTTCACTATGACTTTACTGGCATAAAAAAATGGATGGAAACGTGGTTACAGAGAAGCAGTAATTAGGACCTTCTATCTTGCCTTTTTCATATTATGTAGACACTGGTATTATGCTTGAGATGATGAATATGAGGTTGAAAAGTGGCAGAATTGCCCTTTAACTTTGGGTAATACCCAACCCATTGTCCTTGCTCAGTGACATATGTCCCCCTTCAGGCCAGCATGGAGTTGCTCTTTCAATGAACTTCCACTTTATCAAGCTAACAAAACTGCATGTCTCCCTAAGTAAAACAAGCGTCACCGCTGAAAACCAGGCTACAGCCTTACGTTCTGGGATTGTATCTGCATCTGCGCCATTAACATAACACGGCTAATCTCACTGCTGTCCCATACAGCTCATCCATTCTGTCTGCTTTCATTGAACAGGACAGGGCCTGGAGATCAAAGACAGGCTTGTGGGTTTTTGCCTTCAGTAGATATTCTGAGTCAGTCTCGATTGGCATCAAACGTGCACTCTAGTTTTCTTCATGGGTTCTGCAAAAGCTCAACTTTACTTCACAACCAGATATGACCACACATACATTATCATTTTTGTATAGCACTATCGTCCAAGACATTTGACATGGGGACATGAATGCATGTTTGAATGAAAAAGTGTGTTGTGTTTGTAACCCTAGCATTCCCAGGCCTTGACATTAAGGGTTGTCCTATTTCCTGGGGGAAGTGAACTGAGCAGTCACGCAAGTTGAACCTGCTCCGAGGTTACCCCATTGGGCAGGTGATTTAAAAAGAATAATGGAAACAACCAAACTGCAAAGAATTCTAATAGCCTAAAACTGACAAGACACAATGGTTCTTACCCATTGTTTAAGTGAAAGACAGGCAAATTGAGCCTGAGATTATATATTTTTTTCACTGATAACCAAAATACAAATAATTCCAGTACTGCACTTTTTGATTCCTCTCCTGTAGGTGAAAGGCAGCCAATATATGGTACTTCTGCATATTAAAAGACTATTTCTATTTTTGGGCCAGTGATCATAATCTTCAGGCAGCTCAACAACAAAAGAATACTCCTGACTTGCCAGATGGGCAAGTGCCTTTCAGACTTTAAATGTCAATCCCTGATTCCTATTAATAGTTGTTCATGAACAGCCCTTTGCACATCATGTCCTCCACCCACATTTTATACCCTGCTAAAGTAACTGAGTGACCACTGCATATGTGGGTGGCTACAAAGGAGTGGAAAATCCTACTAGTCTTAATGCTACTTTCAATTAAAACTTAACAGACGGTTATTTGGGAAAATTGTGTCTTGTTATTTTTGAACCATGCACTATACAGGTCAAGGCACACATCAAAAGCTATTTTTGGGGTACATTTAATCCCGACTACATTCCCCTCCTCCCTGTTAATCCTGTCGATTCCTGGAGTACGCTACTAAATGAAAGAGGTTCAGCTTTAAGAAAGTAACCCCATACATCCACCCAAACTACAGCACTTTGGTTGTCCACGTAGTGTAATTGTAAAAACACGCGGACCTATTAAGTTGTTATACAAAGAGCTTATGTTTTTACAAGGACTGTGATTGCTGGAAAATACTAGGTTCATCAGAAAATATGGACTTTCTTTCGCTAAGAACTATGTTTCCATAAGATAATCTCTTGGAACAGAGATGCCATTCTACTTCCGTAACTAGCTGGCCACATAAGGAAATACACTAGAAAAAATGTAACATACAATATGCGCCTGTACAAGATGCAAATGAGAACCACATACCATCCCCTGAAATTCATTTGAAAAGACCATTTAAAAGGCTATTTTGGACATGGCACAGCAGGCAGAGATTTTATTGATAGTACAAACAAGGCAGTTATGAAAACTGAAAGCTGCATGATTAAATGTACATAATAATGAAGAGGTAAAAGACACGACAGAAAGCAATTTAAAGAATACTTTGGGTCAATAAACTTGATGCTGAAAGCTTTATCAATAAAAATGTGTGGATTATTTTTCAGCCCCTTGTTTTCACAGTGGTTTGATTACCTGACATTACATTCCATAAGCAGACTGAAGACAACTTATGCAGAGCTCAAGGCAAACAAAGTTACAGAAAAAAAAATCATAATCCAAAAATCACACTAAGAGCATGTTGAAGTGCAAAGAAACATGGAATGTCATGCTACAGGAAGACTATGGGAAGTAAATCTCCCATTTAAAATGGTTGTTTTGCTTAACTTTGGAAGGTATCATTTACTGACATCCATCAGAGATGGGAAACATACAATTGGAGGAACAATGTTGGTTACTGTGGGTATGAAGGGACAGAGACATTATGATTGAATACTTAGATGGGATAACATACTCTATTTCTCATGTATTTTTATATATATCTCCAACAATGCACTAACTTCCCTGTCACACTCCCCATTTAGTGTTCTTGGAGTAAACAGCCCCATGACAGGGCTGCAGAGGGACATGCACCATTTTTGCTGGGGCAACTAGCAGAATATACTTTTTGTATACAGTACAAGGCATTAGAGAGTGACGCAGGCAGCTGTCAAAGGTGGTTGCGGCCACGACGGGGATAGGGTGCGGTATGCTTAATCGGGACGAGGTGATAAAACAGACGGGTCCTGGTCTGTGTTCGGCACTTCTTGCCTCTGGATTACTGGATCTGGAGTCCAAACAATTGCGTCACATGATCAGATGGTCTTTCCATTACTGAAAGAGATGTTGCAAAAATTGTGAAATGCTTAACCTCAAAGTGTCAGGTCCGACTCTTTTTTTTGTTTGTTGAGGGGGCCCGAGACTGCAGATTCGTAGGCAACTGTTCTGTTCTGCCCCCCTGAAAAGATCCGTATCGTGTTCTGTGTTTCTTTACGAATACATTTGTGGTCACCATCCCTTCCCATTTCTCAATGTCAATCTTGAATTATAATTCTTAAAAAGTTTGACTGGTGAAATGTCCATGCAGCATCTGCATGCCAACCATTGGATCTCAATCAGTTTCATGGGAATATGCATTATATCCATAATATAAAGATTTTCTTGGTTATGTACAGTGTTGTTTCAATTACTGGTATGTGCGGTGAGCAAATTGAGGCGATGACGTTAATAAACTGCAGCCTACATTTTGCCTAGTGGCGCGCACTGTTGAGTTGTGGCCGCATATAAAAAGTGACCATTCGCACAATCATCTTACAATCTCATAAGAAATGCAGTAATTTGTGTCTTACAGTAAGTAACGTTAAACTATGCTACTATATTCGATTCTGCTATGCACAATACTATCATAACGTGATGTTGCAGATATTGATTCAGCTTTGAACTAACGTCATTGAACAAGCACCATTCGCAAGAGAAGCTTGTTCTCTACGAGTAGAGTAGAGACGCTGTGTAAATAGAGAATCCCGCACATGCGCAGACGCATCGGGACCTTTAGCCCCCCCCGGGATAAGGGGTCCACTTCTTTTTTTTTTTAACTAATGATTGTGTCCATGCTATGATCTAAACCTTCTAAGAGATTTTAGAGTGTCAAAAAAAGTCAGACTTACTTCATTCATACCTGCATAAGAGAGAGAGAATACATTTAAATCAGTAAACTCACTACATAACTTTGCATACGGTGCCTTCAGGAAAGTATTCAGACCCTTTAACTTTTCCCACATTTTGTTACGTTACAGCCTTATTCTAATGGATTAAATAAAAAATCCTCAGCCATTGACAGTACACACAATACCCCATAATGACAAAGCATAAATAGGTTTACATTTTTATTTACATATGTATTCAAACCCTTTGCTATGAGACTTGAAATTGATCTCAGGTGCATCCTGTTTCCATTGATCATCCTTGAGATGTTTCTACAACTTGACTGGAGTCAACCTGTGGTAAATTCAATTGATTGAACATGATTTGGAAAGGCACACACCTGTCTATATAAGGTCCCACAGTTGACAGTACATGTCAGAGCAAAAACCAAGCCGTGAGGTCGAGGCACAGATCTGGGGAAGGGTACCAAAACATTTCTGCAGCATTGAAGGCCCCCAAGAACACAGTGGCCTCCCTCATTCCTAAATGGAAGAAGTTTGGAACCACCAAGAATCTTCCTAGAGCTGGCCGCCCGGCCAAACTGAGCAATCAGGGGAGAAGGGCTTTTGTCAGGGAGGTAACCAAGAACCCGATGGTCACTCAACAGAGCTCCTTTGTGGAGATGGGAGAAACTTCCAGAAGGACAACCATCTCTGCAGCACTGCACCAAACAGGCATTTATGGTAGAGTGGCCAGACAGATGCCAATCCTCAGTAAAAGGTCAATGACAGCTTGCTTGGAGTTTGCCAAAAGAAACCTAGACTCTCAGACCATGAGAAACAAGATTCTCTGGTCTGATGAAACCAAGATTAAACTCTGGCCTGAATGCCAAGCGTCACATCTGGAGGAAACCTGGCACAATCCCTATGATGAAGCATGGTTGTGGCAGCATCATGCAGTGGGGATGTTTTTCAGCGGGAGGGACCCGGGAGACTAATCAGGATCGAGGCAAAGATGAATTTTAGAATAAGGCTGTAACAAAATGTGGAAAAAGTCAAGAGGTCTGAATACTTTCCAAAGGCACTGCATATATTCCTACACAATATTATATACAAAATATCAAATAAAAGAACTGCACTACTTTGAATGGCAAAGAGCTCTGTGTAAAAACAACAACGAAAGAGCAGAGCAGAGGGACAAGAATAGAAAGCAGTCATTTCCACACCACATTGTCAACCCCAACTCCAAACCCTACAGACGTACCTTTCCGGGAACGTAGTTGCGGTCGATGCTCTCGTCCTGCAAAAACATGTGAAGACACCGCTCGTTTTGGGCCAGAGGGTGACCTGCAATCCTAGAAAAAAAAAACATAAGAAAGACATGAATTCATACAAAGTCATTTATGTGCAGTTCAAAAATGGTGTCTAGAAATGAATGCATTTTAAATGACCCACACCAGCAGAAGCCAATTCCAAATTTGCCACAAAAAAACTCAAAGTTGATGCAGGTTATTTCACATCATTACATCTGTAATGTTTAATAAATTGGAAGGCCACCTGTTGATGAACTGCTCAAGACCCACACGCCGCTCTTCAATGAAAGCATCTTCAAAAATGCCTTCATCCCCACGGAAAGGTAGCTGTCTCTTCAGTGCCTTCCCAGGCAAGGGAGGCACTACAATCTGGGGGAAGAAAATCAATAGCAATGCATTTAGGACATAGCAGATCCACTAAATCATGATTCATTAATTACATCATTAATTATTGCTCTAGATAAATGTAATTAGCCTAACTTATGCAGACATCACCATGGAGTAAAATCCTATTGTAATGTGTAGTGTAGATATAGTTGCGGCCAAATATAGACACCCTTGCACTTTTCTTAAATAGTTCCACCTTTTCTAAAATACATTAAAATAATAATAAATGGGTCACCACATCTTGTAATTGGACTTAACATTGCAGAATTATTTAATTTTTGTGAATTTAAGTTCAAAATTTGAATTTTTCTAAATTAAAACAAAATGGCATGGACAAAATTATTGGCACCCTGGAGCTAGTACTTGGTTTCACAGCCTTTGGCCAAGATAACTCATTGTAGCCATCATTGAGTTTGCTGCACCTTCTGCTGGCAGTTTGGCCCACTTTTAGCAGCAAACTGCTCTAATTCTTCAATGTTTTACAGTGTCCTCCACCAACTGCTGTTTTCAGATCTCGCCATAGGTTTTAGATGTGATTCAGATCAGGGCCGATTTCCTAAAAGCATCTTATGGCTTAGGTCATAGTTAGAACGCTGAGTAGCTTCCCAAAACCTTCGTTACTAAAGTTTCACTTGAAAATCCTTGTTATTTACCGACTGCCTCAGACCACTCGTAAAACAACCCAAAAAGTGTTGTTGTACTAAACAAAAATAAACACAACATGTAAAATGTTGGTCCCATGTTTCACGAGCAGGATTTTTTTTTTCCAGAAATGGTTTACATCCCTGTTAGTGACCATTTCTCCTTTGCCAAGATAATTCATCCACATGACAGGTGTGGCATATCAAGAAGCGGATTAAACAGCACGATCATTACACAGGTGCACCTTGTGCTGGGGACAAAAAAATGACTCTAAAATGTGCAGTTTTGTCACACAACACAATGCCACAGTTGTCTCAGGCTTTGAGGAACCATTCAATTGGCATGCTGACTGCAGGACTGTCCACCAGAGCTGTTGCCAGAGAATTGAATGTTAATTTCTCTACCATACGTTGTTTTAGAGAATTTGGCAGTAAGTCCAACCAACCTCACAACCACGCCAGCCCAGGACCTCCACATCTGGTTTCTATGCCTGTGGGATCATCTGAGACCAGCCACCCGGACAGCTGATGAAACTGAGGAGGATGTCTGTCTGTAATAAAGCCCTTTTGTGGGGAAAAACTTGTTCCTATTGGCCTATGTCATCCCAGACCCACCCATGGCTGCGCCCCTGCCCAGTCATGTGAAATCCATAGATTTGGACCTAATAAATGCATTTCAATTGATTGATTTCCTTATTTGAACTTTAACTCCGTTGAAATTGTTGCACGTTGCGTTTATATTTTTGTATACTTTAAGTTAATACCTGCAGTCAACTTGTGCAATACCTTAGGAGATAAAGCAGATTGCATTCTTACAATTTTACCTATCAAATTATTTGACATAATGAAGCTTACCGTAGTTCTCAAAAACAGTTGAGCCAGTCACATTTGTAAATAGCACAATGGGAGAAAGTGGGAGCTGGTGAGTCTAAAGAGTTCTTTTTTTTTTTATTGGCGAGTCTCTGTTGAGAGGCACACGAGGGGATGAAGTCACACGTGTATGCAATTCACTACTAAATGTTAGCCATCAGATATCTTATAATGGATTCCTGCCAGAAGTCAAAGAGCTCTGGATAAGTTATCAGTAATTGCCATTTTCCATGTGTGCCTCCTACTAGCATTTTCTTCCTCCTCCACTCTACTCAGCGTACACATGCTGCTCTTCCTTCAGAAAAGCATACATCACAACTCTGTTCACTTGCACAATTTCCCTCATTCACTTTTGCTTGTAAATGTCCACACTCACCGAGGTTGCTACAAGCTAGGCTTGTATAACTTCATGAGCTGGATTTGTTCGTTTCTCGCACGTTAGCATTTTGCGATTTATGTGATTTCGCTATTAGTTTGTGCTAATTTTGTTAATATTCTGGTAATAGAGGCCCAATGGGCTTTTCTTGCATTTTTAGCACCCCCTTGTGTGCCATGTCGGTAATAAATGTAAATCCCAGGATGAGAGAAGGACAGCATGAACATCTGGATACCGTCCAAGCCTAAATCGGTAGCCACCTTCCGTTATACCCAATGTCCCCTCTAAACTGAGCGTGTGAGCGGCCGCACACTTCTTCCAGGACTGCCGCTCAGTAGAAAAGCCATGCCACGCAGAGACGCAAGAGATTGAAGTTCACGGAGTTTGCACTATATAGATCAATGTTTTTTCTGTGATCGAATCAACATTATATCAGCCCCTTTTCATCAAACCAAACCAAATCTAACTTTGCAAGATTGAGTCTGATTTTGT
Source organism: Salvelinus fontinalis (assembly GCF_029448725.1). NCBI lineage: Eukaryota > Metazoa > Chordata > Actinopteri > Salmoniformes > Salmonidae > Salvelinus > Salvelinus fontinalis. Next base: position 54,947,281 of record NC_074677.1, on the reverse strand, counting down.
TGTAGGCAGAGCCAGAGTACAACAGAGAAGAATTCTATTGGCGGGGGTAACCCACGAGCGGTCTTTCAATAACCCACAAGTGAATGTGCTTTTCAGATCAGTTCACGAGTGCAGAGCCGTGCGTGTGCACCTTTGTTGATATTCTTTACTAGTTAGCGAGTTATTCGCCCAGTTATAGATAAGTATAGGTCAGCAATGGTGAGTTACTGCTTCCTACAAGAACAGAAAAAGTGTAGGTTACAATTCAAGCTGTCTTTGAAAAGCCAGTCAGGTAAAATGCTTAGATCTTAATTAAAGGGACAGTGTTGTATTTTCAGACAGGCTGGAATATGCAAATAAGCCAATAGGCAGAGGGGTAGTCTACATTGTCTAATTCTCTGATTAGTAATAATTCATTTTATTTTGCAAAGTGGTTTCTTGCATCATACAACACACAGTCACCTATTTGGCCCATGGTGTTACAGACCAAGTAAAAAAATGTCATTAATGTCAAGCTATTGTAGGCTATATCATAGAAATCAAAAGCTATTTCCATGTGAAAGTGTTATGGGATTTTCTCCATTGGTTTTGTTGGTAGGCCTACATTATGCTCAAATAGCTACTGTCTAGCCTAATGGCTACTGTCTAAAACTGTAAGGGCACAGCCTCAGTGTTCACTGTAAACACGCACTGGAAGTTGCACAAAATTCTCACAACGTTCCAAGTTTCCGCTCACAAGACCTCAAATTTGCTCTGTGCCCCCAAGAAAATGAGGGAAAATTGCTTACTCACACACATTTATAACTGTCACAACTTTAGTGTTAGTTTCCTTACATTTTTGCATCATTCCATTCCATTTTTAGTTTACCTTTCTTTCCTCTGTCACCTTCGTGTGATTGTTCCTGAGGCTCGCTAGCGATAGTGAATCATATTAGGCTAACGTATTAAAGTTGTGTACTTATTTGGGACATGTAGCCAATTTGAATCATTATGGAACGCACACCAAACGTAACAGTTTAAACCTGGAGTCTGGCGCACGGTTCACAACGACTGGACCGTTGTCAACAGTTCCATGACTAATGAAGATTATTAGGGTAGATTTATAAGACTACCGCTCAACCCCTATTGTACACTTTTCACACCTCTCATTGCGTCATGATCGAACAACTGAATACGGCAACTTTCTGGATGAATCAAACCACTATTTTTGATTCACCAATATATTTAGTGTGTAAAGGCTCATCAAACCAGTTTTGTTTTATTATTCATACAAATACTTCCTAACCCTAAATAATATATTTTTTTTAACAACCAATTGGTGCTGAAAAGGAGACGAACATGCACGGTCTCTCCATATAGTAGTCAGTTTGTCGAGAAAAATATAATTAAAGGATCACCAAATTGAAAGGGATGGCTTTAGATAAATGTACTGAAAACTCAAATGAATGAACTCCATGATAGTCTGTTGGCCAGCAAGTGGGAAGGTTTCCAGCGGTTGATGTGCACACAAGGCAACCACGCCTGCAAAGCCCATTACGCACCTGCGTAAGGCAAGTCTGAATGCCAACTACTGAGAAGTGCATAGGCAAGGTGTACATTTCTTGAGTCTGAATCGGACTCTAGGAGCTGATCAATCACTATTGTGGAACAATTCTAATGCTAAGGTAAGATTTGAATGGAGAATTCAGATTTGAGATTAGAGCTGGCTTTCTTTCAATCCTATCAGTATCAACAAATGCCTCAATGCACTTAGGGAACGTTTTCACTGCGTGGTGTTTTGGGAAACGCATCTTCAGCCGTTGCATTGTTAAAACACTTGTAAGCCTAAATGTCATAGGTATCGTTGGCCACTCCCGAATAGTCCAACATCTCTTCTTGAATCATCCCTGGGGGTTTCTGGTGTGTGTTTTGGGGTCATTGTCCTGCTGGAAGACCCGAAACCTTCAATGGAGACCCAGTTTGTAGACACTGGGTTGAACATTGGACTTCAAAACATGATAATCTGCTGATTTCATGATGCCTTGCACACCCTTAAGGCCCCTAGTACCACAGACAGCAAAACAACCCCATAGCATTATAAAACACCCCATATTTGATTGTAGGGAGGGTGTTCTTTTCATGGAATGCTTAATTTGTTCGTCAGTTAACACAGCGCTGATTTGTATTGCCAAAGAGCTGTAATTTTGGTTCATATTTTTTCCCCCAATCAGGCTTCCTTGGGTCTCCTTCAGCAGTGGGGTCTTCCTATGTTTACCAAATACCAAATTAACCATTCAAAGAAAAGAACACCCTCCCTACAATCAAACATGGGAGAGGTTTGCGAGGTTGCTTTGCGGTCTCTGGTACTGGGGGGCATCATTAAATCATCAGATTATCAATGTGTTTAGGAGTGCAATGTCCAACGTTCAATCAAGTGTTCAAAAACGGTGTCTCTGTTGAAGGTTGTGGGTCTTCCATCAGGACAACAACCCAAAGACACATCAACAGAACCCTGGAATTATTCAGAAAGAAACGCTGGACTGGAGGGGTCAGCGAAAAGTCCAGATCTGAAGCACAACCATAACCTATGGCAAGAGCTAAAAACATTAGTTGGTGGAGCGCACCCCTCAAATTAATTTGTGTATTACAGTCTGATTAATCAGTCAAGCTATAGCTATAATCTTTCACTCACCTTACTGTCTCGCTCCAACTCATTCTTCAGCCACTCAAAGTCACTGTATCTTCTTCGCACAATAGAATCCTTCAACTTAAAAATCGGCAGGTTTGTCTGCATTTATTGAAAACAGAAACAATAACATTATATATTCTCGTCAATAGACAGCCAACAAGTAAACGCTAGCTAGCTAACCCATCTTAGCTTAAAAAGGCTCCATCACGTGCAATTTTAAACACTTCCTTAGCTTACAAAGCTAACTAGCTAGTAGGCCGGAACAAGTCCTGGGCCTCGATTTTCATCCATCTAACCTTAGCAAAAGCTACAAACATGTTCAGCTAGCTAACTATGTAGTGACGACAGACTTCTAGCTATAATAACCTACCCGCATACGGACTTCGTACGTTGTGAAACGGTTCCGCCCGACTCCAACAGTTTGGGGGTCATAAACATCCATTTCAAGAAAATTGCTGGGGGGACCATAAGCATCCGTCAGGTCCTGAGGTTTTGAATTTAACCGGCGAGTATCAGCTACCGTGGGATCTGACATCTTCCTTGTCCGACAACCCGCAAGATGTTCACGTTATAAAACTCAATAGCGAGAAACAATTCTCAGCTAGATCTCCCCTACTAATTTGATGTGTTCAGCAAATTTCAACGCGGCGTAAAACACACACACACACACACACACACACACACACACACACACACACACACACACACACACACACACACACACACACACACACACACACACACACACACACACACACACACACACACACACACACACACACACACGGAGGGAGGAGCGCTCTCTCAAATTGAACGGTAATCTTTTTCTTCTATGGTATATATATTTATTTATTTATTTTTGCGATGGAATATGCGTTCCGCCACCTACTGTCCGGGATGGAGACAGGATTCGCAAAAAAACAAAATGTGGTGTATTGACAAATGTATTATGTGTTAATGAGTTTAGATTTTAAATGGTTGCAAATAGCCAATGGGATTTGTATGCAGGGGTTGAGTTATTTTAATTAACAAATGACAATGGGGTTTCCGTTCTTGCATTGAAGTGATTGGATTACGAGATGCAAGGGCAGTAAAAGTTCAATGACATATGGGAGAGTTGGGCTGAAGACATTGTAGAGAGTAGTCGACTGTAACAGGCTGACTACGCGATGCAAGCGTTGCAAAATACATTTAGAAATCTATATCATTCAATTATTGCGCGTCAACAAGCGTCTGCGTTGCCAACGGCTAACACGGAACCCAAACCGGCTGTGCATGCGCCATCGTGCATAAATATATTTTGTCCCCCCACACCAAATGCAGGTTAAAATATCAAAACAAACTCTGAACCAATTACATTAATTTGGGGACAGGTCGAAAAGCATTAAACATTTATGGCAATTTAGCTAGCTTGCACTTGGTAGCTAATTTGTCCAATTTAGCTAGCTTGCTGTTGCTAGCTAATTGGTCCTGGGATATAGACATTGAGTTTTTATTTTACCTGAAATGCACAATGTCCTCTACTCCGACAATTAATCCACACATAAAATGGTCAACCAAATCGTTTTAGTTATCTCTCCTCCTAAGCTTTTTCTTCTCTTGACTTTATATTGCGATTGGCAACTTTCATAAATTAAGTGCATTACCGCCACTGACCTCGTTCGTCTTTCAGTCACCCACGTGGGTATAACCAATGAGGAGATGGCACGTGGGTACCTGCTTCTATAAACCAATGAGGAGATGGGAGAGGCAGGACTTGCAGCGCGATCTGCGTTACAAATAGAACTGACTTCTATTTTAGCTCTTGGCGACGCGAGCGGTGTAGTCAGCCTGTAAAATAGAAGTCAGTTCTATTTGTGACACAGATCGCGCTGCAAGTCCTGCCTCTGAGTCCCCAAAGAATTTCTGCAGCATCCACAATAACGTCCAGTTTCTTAGATTTCTTTGAGACTTGTGCCGTACAGTTTATAACTGTGTCAATGAATGCCATGAAATCCACCTTTTTAACACACAGGGTATCTTTTGCCTGGCAGCAAACATTTACTACAGGCTGTGATGCGTCCACTACCATGTCTTCACTAGCGTCACTTGTTTTCTCAATTATTTGAATCGCCTCCGCATAGGAGATTCGATTGACCGCTCAAACTTTTGCCACCTAAATCTCCTTCACCCTTACAGGGCACTCCAGGAACTCGGAATCATGATCCCCACCACAATTGCAACACCGTAGTCATTCTACTCACTGTTCTTCAGTAAACTCTGTCCGTCTGCACACACTTGAAACATGGCCAAATACTTTACAATGCTTACACTGCAATGGCTTGGGGACAAAAGCTCTTACAGCGTATCTTATGTAACGGATGTGAAATGGCTAGCTAGTTAGCGGGTACGCGCTACTAGCGTTTCAATCAGTTACGTCACTTGCTTTGAAACCTACAAGTAGTGTTGCCCCTTGCTCTGCAAGGGCCGTGGCCTTTGTGGAGCGATGGGTAACGATGCTTCGTGGGCGACCGTTGTTGATGTGTGCAGAGGGTCCCTGGTTCGCGCCCGTGTCGGGGCGAGGGGACGACGTAAAGTTATACTGTTACATTGATGCTGTTGACCTGGATCACTGGTTGCTGCGGAAAAGGAGGAGGTTGAAAGGGGGGTGAGTGTAACGGATGTGAAATGGCTAGCTAGTTAGCGGGTACGCGCTACTAGCGTTTCAATCAGTTACGTCACTTGCTTTGAAACCTACAAGTAGTGTTGCCCCTTGCTCTGCAAGGGCCGCGGCTTTTGTGGAGCGATGGGTAACGGCGCTTCGTGGGTGACTGTTGTCGATGTGTGCAGAGGGTCCCTGGTTCGCACCCGTGTCGGGGCGAGGGGACGACGTAAAGTTATACTGTTACACTTACATAACCAAGCTTCACATGCATAGGTATTTGCTCTTCATCAAAAAACAACAGGACTGATAGACTTTCTTATTTTTCTCCATTTACCCAGCGGGTCAGACGCGGGGCACCAATCACACCGGGAATTCTCTTCAGGGATTCAACCTGAATATCTGTTGTCACCCCTAAAATGACCCCGTTGACTGGTGCTCTACTCCGAAGCTCAAAACACAAAACTTCTGTTGTCCGGATTCTTTTGAGGCTAACTGCAATATTCTTCTTTTCTTCAGAAATACAATTAATCAAAATAAGACCACTCCTGGTCACTCTGACAGACTCCACTTTTCCCAGCCTATACTTCACCATTTGAAACCTCAAAGGGGTCTCCCACGTATGCATCCTTACTCAACAAACGCATCCCAACAAGAGGTGATTCATTATCATTCATACAAGTATCCTCCACTACTATTGTCCATTCACAACATTCATCTTCACCAACTTTGTTCGACACGCTGCTTGATTTGAATTGTTCATCCACTTCCGCGATTTTTCCCCTGCCGCTCTTGAACAGTAATCTGTGCCGCTCATTCATTTTGTTTACAAGGCACCATTGTGTATCATCCAGACTCATACAAGATCTATTATCCATAAAATAAATTATTTAATTTTCAAAATAGTTTTCATTGGGAAGGCAGATAAAGCGTTTTTATCAAAAGCAATCGCTTTTACATGGGAAAATACAGAATTATACTACTACACGTCTGACAGATCAGGGCACCTGGCTCAGTCATATGATTTTTCTGGAAATTGAAATCAGGTTAAATTTAGGTTCTGATGAAAGATGAAAATATGTATTTTCCATACATTTAAAATATACTTCTTTCCAGGACATTGAAAAATCGTATTTTCCGGATGTTGAATTTTTGGTTCTGAATAAAATTTGAAACGTGTAATTTATAGACGTTTATGTTTGGGCCAAATCCAGGCTGGTCCAGACCGGACAAAATCTGAACAAAACATAGACGTCTATGATTGGTTCAGATTTGATCCGGACCAGACAAAAAAGTCTATATCCGTGGACGTTGAAATCAAGGCTGGTCTGGACCGCACCAAATCTGAACAAAACATAGACATCTAATGATTGGTTCAGATTTTGTCTAGACCAGACCAAAAACCAATGTCTGTGGAAATCAAGAACCCCAAAAATATGTCCAAAAGACATCGGTTCGTGCTTACTGGGGTGTAGCCTACCATGTCTGCAAAAATGTGGATCAATTTGTCTATTTAAGCTCGGAATATCAGCTACCCAACTTCATCAGGAGTTATTGTGAGCCTCTTCGCAATGTGTTTACACAGCGGGAAATTCAGAAGTTTTAGTTTTTTTCCGCAATGGTCAGCTTGTTTGTTGTTAACATGACAAAGCATTTTTATTTGATTGGGCGCCATTTAGGTTATGCTATTTGATCGGATAAACCTGCATAATGTAAAAAGTATCCGTATCATTACATTGTCATACATTTTATCTCCAGCTTGTAGTTACAAAAAAGGCCACCTACTTTTTCTACCATATCCTATATCTGCTACATGATTTATGTTAGATTATTTTTTATTGTAAGTGTAGCGTTGTATTTTTTGTGGCATCATCACATCATCTACCTACGTTATATAGATATGCACGTTAGCTTTGACATCGGTTTTGCACATTGGCGTTAAACTAGACATTGGGCCGATGGCGATGTTGGCAGTTTTAGCTAATATCGTCCGATTCTGATATGCTTACCGATATATCGTGCATCCCTAATGACAAACATACTGCACAGATATATCTTCAAATTCACTGTTCTACACAATATTGTGTCACATTTGATGAGATACTGACCTGTCCATCCACAGGCTCAATCTGCTGTAATCTCTACAACTGGACGCTTGTGCTCGGATCACACTGGCACAGGATGTCAATGCACCGGAAGGCCAGAGGGATGCACTCCTGTTGGACTGGAAAACAAAGAGACATTTGGTCAGTGGTGGGTCTTTTTCAATGCTGTATCAACTTCTTCATCTGGACAGAAAACTCATTGTTTATAACGCAAACCCACATTGGACAATGTGACAAGTGGTCGTTCAACACCCATCCTCATGCCTCATTGTTTGTTCTTGTTTCCCAATCAACAGCTACTTCTCTGATGATACGGTCTTGGAGGTTTACAAGTGCACAGCAAGTCTGCATCAGCACATTACTATAACAACATAGATAAGGTCACGACTTCCCGGGTGGCGCAGTGGTCAAGGGCACTGCATCGCAGTGCTAGCTGCGCCATCAGAGTCTCTGGGTTCGCGCCCAGGCTGGGCTGGGTTCGCGCCCAGGCTCTGTCGCAGCCGGCCGCAACCGGGAGGTCCGTGGGGCGACGCACAATTGGCATAGCATCGTCCGGGTTAGGGAGGGTTAGGGAGGGTTTGGCCGGTAGGGATATCCTTGTCTCAGTATGTAAAATGTAATAAAAAAAATAAAAAATAAAATAAAATAAAAAATTGTATGCACTCTACTGTAAGTCGCTCTGGATAAGAGTGTCTGCTAAATGACTAAAATGTAAATGTAAGGTGGGATGGATCTCAGGATTTTTAAATATTTTTGTCAAGTATTTGCCCTCTCAACATAGATCTTGTTTCTCACTATGTCTTTTGTGAGATGTATTTCACTGTCTGTGAACCCTCTGTGGTTCAGGAATGGGGGAATGTTTACAGTGACTCCTGCAGGCATCGAGCTCTGGATCAAGAAGCCTTTGTCTGCCAAGATCACGTCTCCAGACATGAAGATCTTCTCAAACCTTGACTTCTGGACAATGGCTTCGTCCAACACAGATCCTGGATACAGATCACTGCAGTATGTTATCATCACATTAGGTGCAACACTCAGGAGTAGCTTGAAGGAGTGCATTGAATGGTACACAGAGTAGGTTTGTTTCTGTAGATCCATCTGACTTGGAGTAGCAACTTCTATGTCAATACAGTCAATGACGATCCTGCAGTTTCTGCTGGACCCCTGATGCAGGTAAGCACGTTTGATTATTCTCCTGATTTGGAACAGTCTTCATGATGCTAATGGAAAAAGGATTGTGGATCACATGAATGAAAGTGATGGTAACACTGCTGACAGTGCTTGCACTACATTGGAATAGTTGAGCCAGGTGCAAGTTGGTGTAGCTGTGGCGCAACTTCCTAAGCGCCATAAACACTTGACCTAAAATGACAGCGTCTCGACACTCCACTTTGCAAAGTAGACAACGCAGTCCTTGTGATGTTCCAAGTAATCAACAACCATGTTGAAAAGGTCTTTGTCTGGAAGTCCTGTTTCCATCCTAAGTACTTTATCAGACAGCTGCGATGCTGAATTCCTGTTGCAGGTATTCAGCTGATTCTCCTGTAGAACCTTCAACTGACTTAATGTTTCCTCAAGATGCACCTCAGTGAGAACATTCTGCAACTGTGCAGACAGCAGCCTCCTACATTCTTCAGCCTGCCGAGGGGCCTGGAACTTCATCTTCTGTCATGGTGGATGTGTCTGGATCTTCCTCTTCTGTCATGGTGGTTGTGTCTGGATCTTCCTCTTCTGTCATGGTGGTTGTGTCTGGATCTTCCTCTTCTGTCATGGTGGATGTGTCTGGATCTTCCTCTTCTGTCATGGTGGTTGTGTCTGGATCTTCCTCTTCTGTCATGGTGGATGTGTCTGGATCTTCCTCTTCGTTCATGGTGGTTGTGTCTGGATCTTCCTCTTTTGCCATGGTGGTTGTGTCTGGATCTTCCTCTTTTGCCATGGTGGATAACATATTGCAGTGATCTGTATCCAGGATCTGTGTCGGACGAAGCCATTGTACAGAAGTCAAGGTTTGAGAAGATCTTCATGTCTGGAGACGTGATCTTGGCAGACAAAGGCTTCTTGATCCAGAGCTCGATGCCTGCAGGAGTCACTGTAAACATTCCCCCATTCCTGAACCACAGAGGGTTCACAGACAGTGAAATACATCTCACAGAAGACATAGCGAGAAACAAGATCTATGTTGAGAGGGCAAATGCTTGACAAAAATATTGATTGGCTGCTGTCCGATTCAAACTATAATCCGTTAAATGAAGAGTTGATGCACTGCACACTTTTTTAATAGCATCATTTTTAATATTTGGGCTTGGGGAGGGTATCAAGTGCAGGTGGATGTGGAGGGTATCAAGTGCAGGTGGATGGTGGATGTGTCTGGATCTTCCTCTTTTGCAATGGTGGATGTGTCTGGATCTTCCTCTTTTGCAATGGTGGATGAGCTAGCAATTCTCTTTCCCACCGGAAAATGGCAGCTGCAGACCCGAGTGTTGTCACTGGGTTTCCGGGACGCCCATCACAAGTTACTAGCCAGCTAGTTAGCATTGTCAATCCGAGTATTTTCGGTGTGGAGCATCATTTGGCAGAATTTATGTCTCCCGGCCCCTCCTTTCTCAGCCTCCAGTATTTATGCTAAAATAGTTTGTGTCAGGGGGCTAGGGTCAGTCTGTTATATCTGGAGTATTTCTGCTGTCTTATCATGGTGTCCTGTATATATTTAAGTATACTCCCTCTGATTCTCTCACTTTTTTTCTCTCTCTTTCTCCTTCTCTCTTTCTCTCTCTCTCTTTCTCTCGGAGGACCTGAGCCCTAGGACCATGCCTCAGGACTACCTGGCCTGATGACTCCTTGCTGTCCCCAGTCCACCTGGTCGTGCTGCTGCTCCAGTTTCAACTGTTCTGCCTGCGGCTATGGAACCCTGACCTGTTCACCGGACGTGCTACCTTGTCCCAGACCTGCTGTTTAAGACTCTCTCTCTACCACACCTGCTGTCTCTAACTCTGAATGATTCGCTATGAAAAGCCAACTGACATTAACTCCTGAGGTGCGGACCTGTTGCACCCTCTACAACCACTGTGGTTAATATTATCTGACCCTGCTGGTCATCTATGAACGTTTGAACATCTTGGCCATGTACTGTTATAATCTCCACCCGGCACAGCCAGAAGAGGACTGGCCACCCCTCAGAGCCTGCTTCCTCTCTAGGTTTCTTCCTAGGTTCCGGCCTTTCTAGGGAGTTTTTCCTAGCCACCTTGCTTCTACATTTGCATTGCTTGCTTGCTGTTTGGGGTTTTAGGCTGGGTTTCTGTACAGCACTTTGTGACATTGGCTGATGTAAAAGGGCTTTATAAATACATTTGATTGATTGATTGCTTGATTAAAAGTGCAGCATCATTTGGCTTTCAAACGGCACTTCATTCAAAATGGTTGAAAATCGACCTAGAACCAAAGACAGTACAATATGAAGATAGGCAAAAACTGCTTCTCCAATAGAAATCCTTGATCACAGTGTGGTGCCAGGAAAATAACCTCTCACTCAACATCAACAAAACTTAGGAGATGATCGTGAACTTCAGGAAATAGCAGAGGGAGCACCCCCCTATCCACATCAATGGGACCGAAATGGTCCACCCACACAGAGAGTGTGTTGAAGAAGATTAGGAATCACTGGCCACTTTTAGAAATGGTTCACTAGCCACTTTAATAATGTTTCTGTATCTAGCATTACTCATCTCATATGTATAAACTGCACTCCACACTATTCTACGGTATCTTAGTCACTTTTAAATTGTGTTTACATATGGCATCACCCATTTCATATCTATATACTGTATTGTATTCTATACTACACCACTGACTGTTAAACAGCCATCTCCAGCACATCAGAGGCTGCTGCCTATAGACATAGCTTAGGAATCACTGGCCACTTTAATAATGTCTCCGTATCTTGCATTACTCATCTCATATGTGTAAACTGTACTCCATACTATTCTACGGTATCTTAGTCACTTTAATTGTTTGTAAATATTGCATCACCCATCTCATATGTATATACTGTACTCTATACAATGACACTGTATCTTAGTCCAATGCCACTCTGACATATATGTATATATACAGTATATATTCTTAATCCATTCCTTACTTAGATGTATGTATATTTTGGGTATATGTTGTCAAACTGTTAGACATTACTTGATAGATATTATTGCACTGTCGGAGCTAGAAGCACAAGCATTTCGCTACACCCGCAATAACATCTGCGTATGTGACCTATACAATTTGATTTGATTTGATTTGGGCTGATAGGCAAACTGAAACGGATGGAGGATTTTCTGGGTGGCGCTGAGAACATGACTCACAATTTTCTCAAGGCATGTCAATACTAAGGATGTCAAGGCGACAGGGCGGTAGTCATTCAGGCCAGAGGGATTAGATGCTTTAGGAATGGGTATAATTATTGAGTTTTTCCACAATACTGGCACGTGTTGCTTGTCGTTGACTCTCGCTTTGAGTCAACTACTCACCACATTTTAGCCACTGCAGTGCTAGCTAGCTGTAGTTTATGCTTTCAGTACTAGATTCATTCTTTGATCCTTTGATTGGGTGGACAACATATCAGCTCATGCTTAAAGAGCTCTGACAGGTTGAAGGACATCCTCCGGAAGTTGTCATAATTACTGTGTAAGTCTATAGAAGGGGGTGAGAACCCAGAGCCTCCTAGGTTTTGTGTTGGAATCAATGTACCCAGAGGGGGACGGAAACTAGCTGTCCTCTGGCTACACCAAGGTGCTACCCTACAGAGTGCTGCTGAGGCTGCTGTAGACCTTCATTGCAAAACAATGTGTGATATTTAGTGTAGTTTTATCTAAAAAGGATAACTTTTTAAACCTTTCACTATTTCTTTTACACATATTTATTTACACACATGTACGCACACGGTTTCAGACTACCTTTCATAGGTGAGTCTATCACATGCTTATCTGTGTGTGCTTTGTCCTGCAGGTGCGGCGGCCGTGTTGTTGTGTAGGAGGACTCAGGCTCACTACACCTTCAACGACCTTTCGTCTGACTCAAACCGGTACTGGAACAGATACCGGTCTATTGGTCTCTAAAACCATGCTGTTGGTTTTTGTTAGACAATGCCTGGCCTGACATTTGAATTGAGATTTTTGGTGTTAAATTGTTCATTTTTCATGAGATAAACACAACAGTTCTAGCCATAACAATCCAGTCTCCAACTTGGACCCACCATTCGGGAAGCACTGTTCAATAGTGATTGTATGTACAGTATAGTGCAGTGCAGATGCAATGTTTAACATTATACGCTAGAGGGCACTCTTTGAATTTTGTTTGCAATGTAAAGGAAAGTCAGTTCATGTGATACACAATCAATGAAAATATGACGAGGCACTAAATGCCTTTATAGAGGTTATTCCTTTACTGATGATGATTGTGCTCCGACTACTATAAATCAAGTGCAGCAGTTTCATACAGGATACCCGAATGTTGCATTAGCTGATAGCATTGCATCAAATAGATTCATCACACTACCCTTAATATGGTGGTCTATTTAAACGACCAGGTTGAGCACACATTCTCTGGTGGCTGGTGTTCTCGGTGACATTCTAATGCTGTAACATGCGTTACTCGCAATGCATATCTGTTTTCTGCTTTCCCACCACCCACCCCAGCCTCCACCTGTTTGGGATCTGCTTTTGTTTCGGTCAGGGGGATTGGTATAGCATGCCTTGTTCACTGCCTGTTATTATTATATCTTACATGATATATGCTCTGGCAGTGAGCTAACCGGAAAAAGCAGAGCCAAAAGGCCAAGACTAATGTATAGTAATCTCCTAATGAATTGCTAAAGGAGTCCGTGGCGTTTTGAGGATTAGATCTCTTGAGTGTGGCCTCCTCCAGCTACCTGAATCCGCTGTTGACTCACAGCGGCCCACCCCTTACTGCCACCCTGCCAGGCTGCTGTGGCACTTGGCACGCTGTCTCACCAGCCCTCAGGCATATGAGGTGAGTGTTCACAAGCAAACACACTCCCACACACACACACACTGGTAATGTAATGGTAGTGGTTCTTGATTCGTTCTCTCTCCAGAATGAAGGGCGCCTGCACAATGATGAATCTGACGAACTGAATGACGGCAATGCAACCATGTATTGTGACGTCACAATGAGCACCGATGCCTCAAGCACCCGCACCACCAACCACAAATGGCTGTTTGCCTCCACAAGGGGTGTGACCTCCTTGAACCAGGTGGTGGTGTTTGGGGAGCATGAACTGGTCATAAGGGGAACATGTCTGGTCCTGCCCATGGACGACCCCCCTGAGTTTACTGTGATTTGTACATATTAATGAATCATTTACAGTAAATCATTTGGATTATTATAACTTGAAACCCAGCTCAATGTTATACCAATACACTGTGGAATATAATGTGTATGAGCAGACTTATTCATAAGCAGATTTATGTTAGGAGATTCCTGTCTACTCAAGTCTTGCTCGGTGCACTACAATGTCCTTATCCAAAAGCAGATGCCTTTATACTGAAGCTATTGACCTGAAGAAGGGTTTGGTATGATACTGTACAGAGCTGCTGTCTATAGAGTACACCCTGGCTTAATGTGTGTATGGGCTCCAAGACAGGAAACTGGAACTGTTACTCCGAGCTTCTGCTATGCAGGATTTGTTTTTGTTTTCTTTTTTAGTCAGGTAGGCAGAAACTAAATCTAAATCAAATCAAATTGTATTAGTCACATGCGCCGAATACAACTATGGACATATTCTGACATATGTTCTATATTACATTTTTGTATTTGCTTTTATTGTCATCTTTATTTAATATAAGCCACTTGCGCTAACAAATTCTGCCCTACCACAGACAGTAGATAGTGTAACCACATGTTATGAGTACTGTAACTGTACCAGTGTATTGTAGTCAGTATATGAAAGGAATGCTTCACATAGTCTACCCTGGAAAATCTAGTCTGTAAGTAGGGTTGTAGGTGGGGTTGTAGATATTTAGTATATAAAAGGCCAGTTGTTGAAGTAGCAGAAAATTCAACCTGAAAAGGTGAGGCAGTCTTTACTTGTTCCAACCGTATTTGGGTGTGTTACGCACGCCGTTTGAATGAGGAGACCAAGGTGCAGCGTGGTAGGCGAACATCTTACTTTTATTAAAATAAACACCGAAAAACAACAAAATACAAAACGAATGTAAAGTTCTGCAGGCTACACAACAACTCTACAAAATCAAGATCCCACAAATTAAGGTGGAAAAAAGGCTGCCTAAGTATGATCGATAGACAGCTGCCTCTGATTGGGAACCATACCAGGCCAACATAGAAATACAACATAGATTGCCCACCCTAGTCACACTCTGACCTAACCAAATAGAGAATAAAAAGGCTCTCTAAGGTCATTGCATGACAGGGTCTATGATATTGATGTATATTTTGTTTTTGCCTTGAAATGTGAATTCAAAAAATAAAGTTAAATTGGTGGATGTGGGGAGAAACAAAACCTTAGATCTGTATTATTAATTTGTACTTGACAAAGTTACAGCACAATAAAAACAAATATTCTAGTTGAAATTATTTCAATACTTTTTATGTGAATCTAATGGTGAATAAAAACAATTTTTGCTATTACCAAAAAAAGCAAATCCATCTCACTCTGTGTGTATTTATGTACCAGTATGTTATAATTGTTAAACTGTAACTTGTTGTATATCACATAGGTCAGGGGTTTTCAAACATTTCTTGCCCAGAAACCCCTGCCCAGGCAAATCAGCGACCCAGGGACCCCATTATATGTTAGCATAACAAAACAGCATCAGTCTTGTTTTATCATCAAGTGAATGATAATGGCAAGTAGAAGTAACGTTAATCAACATTTTATAATGAATAGATTTGGTAGACAGTCATTATTTTGAACTCCCCGCAGTTCATTGCAAGAGCAAGTGTGAACTCAGTAATCTAGCTAGAAAGCTAAAGGTATATTGGCGGAGTAGAGAAAATGTTGCCAATGTAAAGAAAATGTTCTGCAATTCTTCAGATTTTTCTATTGAGCTGAGAGAACATTTTGCAGTTTTGAATCTAATTTCCTGCAGGTTTGGCATGGAGCTGAGAGACATTTTAGCTCAATGCATTTTGCCATGGCTAAATGTTCCTCTGCTCAAACAAAACAAAATCAATGGCCATGTGCCTTGAATGTCTGATTTTTTACATGTTTTGATTCTTCCTTACTGTCTAGCTTTTATTTGATTGTTAGTTCTCAAAGATGGTATTAAATAAATATATATATAGTTTTTTTTTTTATTCTGCTTGCTTTCTATTTGGTTTTGGTCGTTTAACTGTTTTTCCATCCCGAAAATTACCACTTCTATGCAGAAACAAGCCTGTAATTAGCGCCAATGACTGTAATTTCCTCCATATTAAAGGGATAGTTCGAGATTTTGGCAATGAAGCCATTTATCTACTTCCCCAGAGTCCGTTGAACCAGAACAGCTAGCATGCTAACTTCCAGTCATTGCGCTAACGCTAGTTAACATTGGCTCATGAAACTACTTCTAACTTCTTTCATGCTGGATGCAAATACATATAAATGGTATCCATGATGGTATTATGTAGCAGCTAGCGTTATTCAAATTTTTGTTGATTAAATCACCCAAAAAATTCCCCCAAAAGTTTCCTAATTATATATTTTACAAATCGCAGACCACCTGCAGTACCTCCGCAGATCCCAGTTGGAAAACCCCTAACATAGGCTACACTTTCAGTTGAAAACAATTGTGTAAAGAATAGTGCTACAATTAAAAACAAAGATCAATCAACATTTCAGACCAATTAGTAGGCGTATTGTTAATTCAACCAATTCCTGAAGACTTGGCCAATATATTCTGCATGGAAATACAGTACTTTTACGTTTATTCGAAGGCAGTCATATCCTGTCATGATTTATTACCCGATATCCTGCCTCCAGAGTGGTTTGCATTTTTTGTAAGTACCTTATACAGTAGTAGGCTATATCCTGTGCAGAAGAACTGGCGCTTGTGCAGATCAGGGAGTGCGTGCGCGTCCCACATAACCTCATTTGAACTTGGTAAGTTGCATGGACAGATCCAATTCTTGTCGTTATTGATTAATACAAGGACATTCGAAACTATTCGTAGACCTGTTGGCGAGGCATGTTTTTCGATTCAATTGTGAATGTAAAAGCTATGTAACCACGAATGTACAGTTAGTCAGTCCATATAATACATGGCAACATAGACTGATATTGTCTCTGATTAGCAACTTCGACTTCTGGATTTCATGTCTGTCTTTATTCGAGAATCAGCAATACATACCGCATTTTAACAAGCCTATTAGTAATAGTTTTCTGCACATGAATTGGCTCCATAATGATTACATAGCAAACTCTGGCGACTACAGTTAAATCCCCAGCGTTAATAATAGGAATATGCCTGCTTTAATAGATCGTTATCTTTCTTTAAACACCGAATACTATTTCATTTGAACCAATTAGAGACCTAAATAAATGCTGTAAGGGTATTTGCAATAATGCGTTGAGTTGGTTGGGGCGTTGGCTGAAATATCATATGCAACATGCTGACTTCTGAAAATCTTCCTCCAAAATCTGTTTCTTATTAAGATTTTTCAGTGTAGGGATGGACCTCTGGGACTGAGGCATGTGATGGCAGAAACATGCATCACCAAGATCAATTAAATGAATTCCTGTCCTCTCTCTATATATATCGCTCTCTCTCTCTCTTTATGTCTCGCACTCATTCTCTCACCTCCTCTCTCTCCGTCTCCGTGTGCCTGTGTCTGTCTGGCTAAAAGTCCAATTGTGTTATCGGACAGATGTTGGCCCAGAGATCGCTTCTTTCAGCAGCTTTCCCGCTCCCAGAAAAGAGCTAACGTCAGAGGTCGTACGCAGAAAATTAATTACTATGACCTCAGTGCTCCATAAAATCTTGAGTTGCTGATATTTCTGTATGGCTGCTATAAAAGGCTGACTATTATCCATCCTATAAAGTGGTAGGCAGTATACCCCAAAGATCTTGACACCTAGGTAGTTTGTGTGTATGCATTGATATGTTTGTGTGTATGCATTGATATGTAGGCTACGTGTGCCTTTTTAAAATTGTATGTAGTTCTGTGTTTGAGCTGTTCTTGTCTAATGATGTTCTGTATGATGTCATTCTGTATTATGTTTCATGTTTTGTGTGGACCCCAGGAAGAGTAGCTGCTGCTTTTGCAACAGCTAATGGGATCCTAATAAAATACCAAAATACCTACAGTACCAGTCAAAAGTTTGGACACACCTACTCATTCAAGGGTTTTTCTTTATTTTTCCTATTTTCTACATTGAAGAATAATATTGAAGATATCAAAACTATGAAATAACACATATGAAATCATGGAGTAACCAAAAAAGTGTTAAACAAATAAAAATAGATTTTAGAGTTTAGATTCTTCAAAGTAGCCATCCTTTGCCTTGGCAGCTTTGCACACTCTTGGCATTCTCTCAACCAGCTTCAACTGGGATGCTTTTCCAACAGTCTTGAAGGACTTCCCACATATGCTGAACACTTTTCCTTCACTCTGCGGTCCAACTCATCCCAAACCATCTCAATTGGGTTGAGGTCAGATGACTGTGGAGGCCAGGTCATCTGATACAGAACTCCATCACTCTCCGTCTTGGTCAAATAGCCCTTACACAGCCTGGAGCTGTGTTGGATCATTGTCCTGTTGAAAAACAAATGATAGTCTCACTTAAGTGCAAACCAGATGGGATGGCGTATCGCTGCAGAATGCTGTGGTATTCATGCTGGTTAAGTGTGCCTTGAATTCTAAATAAATCACTGACAGTCACCAGCAAAGCACCCCCACACATCACACCTCCTCCTCCATGCTTCACGGGGGGAAACACACATGCGGAGATCATCCGTTCACCTACTCTGCGTCTCACAACGACATGGCGATTGGAACCGAAGATCTCAAATTTGGACTCATCAGACCAATGGTCAGATTTCCACAGGTCTAATGTCCATTGCTCGTGTTTCTTGGCCCAAGCAAGTCTCTTTTTCTTATTGGTGTCCTTCAGTAGTGGTTTCTTTGCAGCAATTCGACCATGAAGGCTTGATTCAGGCAGTCTCCTCTAAACAGTTGATGTTGAGATGTGTCTGTTACTTGAACTCTGTGAAGCCTTTATTTGGGCTGCAATTTCTGAGGCTGGTAACTCCAATGAATCTATCCTGTGCAGCAGAGGTAACTCTGGGTTTTCCTTTCCTGTGGCGGTCCTCATGAGAGCCAGTTTCATCATAGCGCTTGATTGTTTTTGCGACTGTACTTGAAGAAACTTTCAAAGTTCTTGAAATGTTCCTGATTGACTGACCTTCGTGTCTTAAAGTAATGATGGACTGTCATTTCTCTTTGCTTATTTGAGCTGTTCTTGCCATAATATGGACATGGTCTTTTACCAAATAGGGCTATCTTCTGTATACCACCCCTACCTTGTCACAACACAACTGATTGGCCCAAAAGCATTAAGAATGTGTTAACTTTTAACAAGGCACACCTGTTAATTGAAATGCATTCCAGGTGACTACATCCTGAAGCTGGTTGAGAGAATGCCAAGAGTGTGCAAAGCTGTCATCAAGGCTAAGGGTGACTACTTTGAAGAATCTCAACTATAAAATGTATTTTGATTTGTTTAACACTGTTTTGCTTACAACATGATAACATAGGTGTTATTTCATAGTTTTGATGTCTTCAGTATTATTCTATAATGTAAAAAATAGTAAAAATAAAGATAAACCCTGGAATGAGTAGGCGTGTCCAACCTTCTGACTGGTAATGTATATCTTTACATACAGTGAGCTCCAAAAGTATTGGGACAGTGACACATTTGTTGTTGTTTTGGCTCTGTAATCCAGCAATTTGGATTTGAAATGATACAATGACTGTGAGGTTAAAGCGCAGACTGTCAGCTTAAATTTGAGGGTATTTTTATCCATATTGGGTGAACCGTTTAGACATTACCGCACTTTTTATACATCGTCCCCCCATTTTAGGGGACCAGAAGTATTGGGACAAATTCACTTCTACTGTATGTGTATTAAAGTAGTCAAAAGTTAGTATTTGGTCCCATATTCCTTTCACTCAATGATTAAATCAAGGTTGTGACTCTACAAACTTGTTGGATGCATTTGCTGTTTGTTTTGGTTCTATAAAAAAGTACGAAAATGTATCCACTCGCTACTGTAAATCGCTCTGGATAAGAGCATCCGCTAAGTTACTAAATTTTAAATGTAAATGTTTCAGATTATTTTGTGCCCAACAGAAATGATTGGTAAATCATGTATTGTGTCATTTTGGAGTCACTTTTATTGCAAATAAGAATTGAATATGTTTCTAACCACTTTTACATTAATGTGGATGCTACCATGATTACCGATATTCCTGAATGAGTCGTGAATAATGATGAGTGAGGAAGTTACAGACGCACCAGTCTAGGCTAGCTACATCAGTCTAGCTTTTCTACCTGGAAAACTAGCTAGATCACACTTTGCTCAATGAATAATATTTATTAGAGCCATGGAGGATGCTACCCTTACACAGGGAGAACCGAGCAGGTCTCCTGCCCCAGCACTGACACGCTAATGCAACACTCACTAACCCCGATTCCTACGTACAGTGGTGTAAAGTACTTGAGTAAAAATACTTTAAAGTACTTAAGTAATTTCTTTGGGTATCTGTACTTTACTTTACAATTTATATTATTTACAACTTTTACTTCACTACATTCCTAAGGAAAATAATGTATTTTTTATTCCATACATTTTCCCTGACACCCAAAAGTTGTTGGGTGTACTGAATGTAGGATCGGACTTGTTGTCCAGAGGGAATCCCCTTTGCGGGGATTGGAGACTCCATCCCCAGATGTTGAACCAGATCTGGGAGAGATATGATATAGCCACCATAGATGTTTTCGCATCGCACAAAGATATGCACTGTCCGTTGTTCTTTGCAATAGCAGGATACGCACCACTGGGATTGGACGCGCTGGCATCTACTCTTTTCCTCCTCTATGCTTGATACTCCCCACCCTGAACAGAGTGATGGAACAATGATTATTCCTAATCTTGGTAGCCCCTCGATGGCCAGGGATGCTCTGGTTAGCAGAGATCCTTCTCCTGCTTTACAACAATCCCTGGCAACTACCATTGCGAATTGAGAGATTTTCCATCCTCACCTAGGAACCATGGCCCTCTGGGCCAGGCCCGTGACAGGAGGAATCTGAAGGCAACAGGCTTGCCTCTCAGAGTCATTGAGACTGTACAGTGCCAGAGCCCCTTCTACACCCTCACTGTATGGAAACATGTCGTGGGACCGAAAACAGATTATTCCTTACCATTGCTCTGTATCTGAGGTTTAATGATTCTTGTAGGACCTTTTGGACAGAGGGAAAGCTTTCTCCACTGTTAATGTCTAACTAGCTGCTATCGCATATAGGCTTCAACATTAACAGAACAGGGAAACACCTTCTGTTATGTTGTTTCATGAAGGGAGCACGTCGTGCTTACCCCCATTCTCCAGGCCTTTAGCCCCATCTTGGGATCTGTCTATTGTGCTTGAGGCAATTCCACAGCAACCTTTTGAGCCTCTGGAAGGCTTGGAGTTGAAATATCTCTCCTTCAAAACATCTTTTCTGATTGCCCTTACATCTGCAAAGCGAGTGATTAAGCTACACGCACTGTCAGTCCACCACTCGTGCCTAAAGTTTGCTCCGGGGTTATCCAAGGTAACATTGTTACCCAACCTCGCCATTACGACTAAGGTCAGTTTCAATTGCAATTGTCTTGCCTTAGAGCTTATGGTTTTCTACCCACCGCCCTTGACTTCTACAGAAGAAGGTGTGGTGAAGCTGTTGGGACTACCCTGGCTTCGGAGAACATGTCTGCGATACGGGAGTTAGCCATATCCCATTGTGAGAATGCTGTTCATTGACTACAGCTCAGCGTTCTACAGCATAGTGACCACAAAGCTCATCACTAAGCTAAGGACCCTGGGACTAAACACCTCCCTCTGAAACTGGATCCTGGACTTCCTGACGGGCCGTCCCCAGGTGGTAAGAGTAGGCAACAACACATCTTCCACGCTGATCCTCAACACGGGGCCCCTCAGGAGTGTGTGCTCAGTCCCCTCCTGTACTCCCTGTTCACCCACGACTGCATAGCCAGGCACGACTCCAACACCATCATTAAGTTTGCTGACAACACAACGGTGGTAGGCCTGATCACATATAACGATGAGACGGCCTATAGGGAGGAGGTCAGAGACCTGGCAGTGTGGTGCCAGGACAACAACCTTTCGCTCAATGTGAGCAAGACAAAGGAGATGATCGTGGACTACAGGAAAAGGAGGGCCAAACACACCCCCATTCACATTGACGGGGCTGTAGTGGAGCGGGTTGAGAGTTTCAAGTTCCTTGGTGTCCACATCAGCAACGAACTATCATGGTCCAAACACACCAAGACAGTCGTGAAGAGGGCACGACAACTCCTTTTCCCGCTCAGGAGACTGAAAATCTTTGGCACGGGTCCCCAGATCCTCAAAACGTTCTACAGCTGCATCAGCGAGTGCATCTTGACTGGTTGCATCATCGCCTGGTATGGCAATTTGATCGTGAGACATCGAAACGAGTATTTGCGTAACCCCGGTTCTATGATAATATGAGTCGATGTCTCACCGCATTTACATGCTTGAAAGAGCGCAAGGAACAGAGGCATGCTTGAGAATTACCAGTGGGTGGGCGAGGGGCGTCTTATTCGGAGGAGAGGGGCTCACCTCATTCGCCACTCACCCTGTCTGTCTCCAACAGACATTGTGTGCGTCATTACTCGAGCCATAAGTGATCCACTGAGTGAATCCGATTGTGAGACATCTCACTCATATTATCATAGAACCAGGGTTATGCAAGTAACCCAAGGTTTTGTTAGCTGTTCAGTGTCTGCTCTTTTCTGTACAACCTAACTTCTCAGTTACTGAGTTACTGAGTTCAGGTGAGCTCTTTAGGGAATGAGGTAATGAGAGAGAGCAAGAGAGACCGAGAGAGGGGGGGCATACATTGCCTGTTTTGGCCTACTTTCAACCTTTTTACAAGTATCTGTGAAAGTGATCATAAGGTATGACTCACACAGATGTCTTGTACAATGCCCATGTTGGTTGGTGTCAGTCAGCTGCTGATAGATATCTGGCTCATGTCTAGTAAAAGTGTATTGCTGGAAGGATAGTGTGTACTTGTGTGTAAACTAGACTATCGGCAGTTTCTGAGAATAGTTCAGCAGTTTTTGCAGACTGTTGACAGCTTGAAGTAGACTGTGCCACCAGTCTGCCAGACGTCCTGTTTCTCAGCTTTCCTCCACATTCTTTAGTGATAAGCTCATGCCAACATACCAGAACCCTTCAATGCTTCCCCAGCTGCTGAATTGTCTTCTCTGTGTTTGTGTGTGTGTATGTGTGTGTGTGTGTGTGTTTGTTTGTGTGTATGTGTGCATGTGTCTAAAAGCTGTTTGAACCACAAGATGATGTCATTGTCCCAATTCTAATTAGGTCTCCCTCATCTGTGCCACTGGTTAGGGTGAGGTAAAGCACCAAACCCTTTTCCATGGCCAGAGGGATAAAAACAACTTTACTATAGAGAGAGAGAGGGAGGGGGAGAGAGGCCACAAGGCAGTATATGGCTTGCCAACCACTCTGGAATTCCGTAGAGTCCCGTGGCTGATGCATATCCTCTGCTGAGAGAGCCCTGGCCACAGATGCTCTGGTTTTGCCGTGTCCCCTCTCTGGCAGTAGCCCTTCACACATACCCAACTGGGATCCAGATGCTGGCACGAGATGTCAGAGAAGCAAGACTCCACCTCTCCGTTTCCCCCAATAGCTCTTATCGTTTCCACGGAGATCAGATCAATTCAGATCAAAGACGTTTGCTTACCTCTGACGTCACCGTCAGGGTCATTGTTAAGTTCCTGTGCGTACGTGTCTGCATGTGTCGAGGACTGAGCAGAAAACGGTGATGATAGCACTCAGCACAGAGCAGAATGGCTGGCCTATGAATGGCGGTCATTGTTCTGAGTAGCTCAAGCTACCGCTGAGTGCCAAACCACCCGGGCTACTGATAATGGTGGTGGTGGCTCACTCAGAGATAAAGAAAAGTCATTGACTTCTTTCATTTCAATGTTCTCTTTGGTCATACCTTAACATTGATGCCAGTTCTCCTTTTGGGGGGGTGGGTGGGTGGGGTAAAAGCAACAGAATAGGAGGGGAAAATGTGGATAACGTCACGTGTGTCTATGAAAGAGAGAGAGAGCAAGAGATGGGGAGGGGGGTGCACGATGGTGGAATAGAAGAAAAAAAAGAAGGATTTCAACAGAGGAAGTGAAGAAGAGAAAAGACAGAGAAGGTGTGGGTTGGCCTCGGCTGTCAACTCAACAGAAGATACATTCGATTATGGAAACTTTCTGTGGGCCCTGGCCCCTCTCGTTTTTGTTTTCTCGTGCGCTTAAGTGATGCGTTAGTCTTTTACAGGTTACTACGGGAGATGAGGAGATGGTAGGGAAGATAGGTAGAGACAACATGTGACACGAATGAGCTCCAATTTGGTTTGTGCATTCAGACTGTGGTAAGATGCCACTGTCTGAAATATTGTAGTGCAGTGAAAAGGGACGAGCTATTTGAGTCTGTGGTCAGGTCTAAGGCCGTGGCAGACCTTCCCTGGGTTCTGACTGCTTTACACCGCACTTACAACAACAAGCTCTTTAACACGATTTTCTTGTTTCAGACACCGACGGTCCTTTATTGTAAGTATTTGCACACGGCATATGGATTCTGTTGTATTAAACGTGCACATTTCTGTCATAGCAACAATGGAATAACCGTAGACTTTGTAGTAGATGAACGTAAGAGTCTAGTTTTTGTATACTGTGGGTCCTTAGTACCTCTTCTGCTTCACAGAGGGGGTCCAAAGGGAGGGTACGCTCACTGGGTCTGTCAAAGAGCTGTGTCAACAGTCCAGATCGCACCACATTCATACCAGGCATTCCTTCATGTGCACACCTCCCTGCACAAACATACCGTTCACATGTTCACACACAAACATACACACTCACACCTAGTACATGCACAAGAACATGCTGATATAGTAAAAAAGGTGTGTGTAGGCTATAATCAGTCTCCGTTGTTTAGGTTCCACTCGTTTTACATATGGATTTGATTTATTTTCTGTCATCCTAACCCTACAATCAAGGATCTATTTGTGATCTATGGCAGGGCACATGGTGATTTTCTCCAGACCTTTTTATGCCCTTTCAACCATCAGTCACAGTTCATTCTCCATTTTACAACATCCCTGCCCGTCATATTAGTTGGAGATAAGCATAATGTGAGGAACATGCACAGTCTACCTTTTGTTTGCTGTGATTATACAACAAAGAAACCGGCCTCCAACCCGGTTCAATGTTCTTCCTTGTTAAAAGATGTTGAACAAATAGCATCTTATCAAAACCTCAGTAAATATTACAGCATGGTTTCCCTGGGAACGGAGTACACTCGTACTGTTGTTAACCGGTTTACATCCAGACACAGGTTTTGATTGAATAGTGTTCCGTCTTTCTTTGTTCACAGTTCACTTTCATTCCCTCATATTGTTAGAGCTACACTACTAGAGCTACGCTGTCCCTCTGTGGCAATAAGAAGTAATGCAAGTGGCCAAGTAATGTAAAACCCAGTCATTACCACATCTGATAGCTTTCAATTGTATTGGTGTACTCTGCAGGACTTACAGCATTTTATTCTGACAATAGCTCCTGAAACATACCACGTGTGATAAACAGAGCAACAGCTCAGTATGTCCTCTACGCCTGTGTGTTTTTCAGGTGTTTGCTACCCTGCTGTTGATGTTGCCATGGCGAACAGTATGAACTGCAAATACTGCCGGGAGGACCTGAGTGGGAAGAAGTACGTTAAACAGGAGGAGAAGCCTGTCTGTGTCCGATGCCATGACAAGTTCTGTGCCAACAACTGCACTGAGTGCCGCCGTCCTATTGGCATCGACTCCAAGGTGTGTGTGTGTGTGTTCAGTGACACCTCCCATGTCTAATATACTGGCATGAAATGTATTTTACATATTACATGTGTTATGTTTTTTTGTGTGTTTCCATATGGGTTTGTCTATACCTGCAAACTGTCAGCATGTGTTTTCTTGGCAGCAGACTGTCTGTCTAGACTTGTTTATGAGTGCACACTGTCTACACAGCAGGTGAGGGAGAAAACCATTCTGCTCCATTCTGCTCCTCCCTTCCTAAAGATAAAAACTTAAACAGGAAGTACCCGTGTAAGGACTGTTCAACTTTGGTCTGACCAATCGGAATCAATGCTTCAGGATTGTTTTTTCAATCTTGAAATGTATGCTTCAAGATTGATCACGCGGACTGGGATGTGTTCCGGGTTGCTTCTGAGTATAACATTGACGTCCACACGGACTCTGTGACTGTGTTCATCAGGAAGTTATCCAAACCAAAAACCTGTGGATCGATGGCAGCATTTATGCAGAACTGAAAGTGCCAACCATCACATTTAACCACGGCAAGGTGACTGGGATGATGGACGAGTACAAACAGTCCAGCTATGCCCGCCGTAAGGACATCAAACAGGCAAAACATCAGTACAGAGACAAAGTGGAATCACAATTCAACGGCTCAGACATATGTTTCAGGGACTCCAGACAATCACGGATTATAAAGGGAAAACCAGCCATGTCGCGGACACCAACGCCTTTCTAAGCTAAACACCTTCTTTGCCCACTTCGAGAAATACACATTGCCGCAGACGTGGGCCACCGACGTGGGCCACCACCGCTCACGAGGACTGTGAGCTCTCATTCTCCAGGGCCAACGTGAGAAAGATATTTAAACGTGTTAACCCTTGCAAGGCTGCCGGCCCAGACGGCATCCCTGGCTGCGTCCTCAGAGCATATGCAGACTAGCTGGCTGGAGTGTTTACAGACATTCAATCTCTCCCTATCCCAGTCTGTTGTCCCTATTTGCTTCAAGCTGTTCACCATAGTTTCTGTACCCTCATCACTAAGCTCGGGGCCCTTGATCTGAACACCTCCCTGTGCATCTGGGTCCTGGACTTCCTGACAGGCCGACCCCAGGTGGTGAAGGTAGGCAACAACACGTCCGCTATTCTGATCCTCAACACGGGGGCCCCACAAGGGTGCGTGCTCAGCCCCCTCCTGTACTCCCTATTCATCCATGACTGCGTGGCCACTCAATCATAAAGTTTTCAGACAACACAACAGTGCTAGGCCTGATTACCAACAACGATAAGACAGTCTACAAGGAGGAGGTGAGGGTCCCTAAGACCCTCATGAACTTCTACAGATGCACCATTGAGAGCATCCTGTTGCGCCATGTCACTGCCTGGTACGGCAAAAGCACCGTCCGCAACCGCAGGGCTCTCCGGAGGGGGGTGCGGCCAGCCCAACGCATCACCAAGGGCACACTGCCTGTCCTCCAGGACATCAACAGCACCCGGTGTCCCAGGAAGGACAAGAAAATCATCAAGGTCCTCAGCCACCAAGCCACAGCCTGTTCACAGTCTGTTCGCAGGCGCATGAAAGCTGGGACTGAGAGACTGATAAACAACTTCCATCTACAGGCCATCAGACGGTTAAATAGTCACCACTAGCCAGCCTCCGCCCAGTACCCTGCCATCAACTTTAGTCACACGTGAAATGCTTACTTAGAAGCCCCTAACCAACAATGCAGTTTAAAAAATATGAATAAGAATAAGAAATAAGAGACTATATTGTCACAAACGTTGGTTGAATTAACGGACCAAGGCGCAGCGTGCATAGAGTTCCACATGTTTATTGGATGAAACTCACAGAAAACAATAAAGCGCAAAACGAAACGTGAAACTAATGTAGTGCTCGCAGGCAACTAAACATAGACAAGATCCCACAAAAACCCAGTGGGAAAAGGCTGCCTAAATATGATCCCCAATCAGAGACAACGATAGACAGCTGCCTCTGATTGGGAACCATACCAGGCCAACATAGAAATTAAAAAACTAGACTACCCACCCTAGTCACACCCTGACCTAACCAAAATAGAGAATAAAAGGATCTCTAAGGTCAGGGCGTGACATATATTCAGGGGTTACCGGTACAGAGTCAATGGGGTCACCAGTTAGTCGAGGTAATTGAGGTAATATGTACATGTAGGTAGAGTTATTAAAGTGACTATGCATAGATAATAACAGAAAGTAGCAGTGGCGTAAACGAGTGGGTGGGGGGCAATGCAAATAGTCTGGGTAGCCATTTGATTAGATGTTCAGGAGTCTTATGGCTTGGGGTAGAAGCTGTTTAGAAGCCTCTTGGAACTAGACTTGGCACTCCGGTACCGCTTGCCATGCGGTTGCAGAGAGAACAGTCTATGACTAGGGTGACATGAGTCTTTGACAATTTTTAGGGCCTTCCTCTGACACCGCCTGGTATAAAGGTCCTGGATGGCAGAAAGCTTGGCCCCAGTGATGTACTGGGCCGTACGCACTACCCTCTGTTGTGCCTTGTGGTCTGAGGCTGACCAGTCAGGATGCTCTTGATGGTGCAGCTGTAGAACCTTTTAAGGATCTGAGGACCCAGCAGGAATAGGGGAAATAGGTTTTGTCATGCCCTCTTCACGACTGTCTTGGTGTGCTTGGACCATGTTTGTTTGTTGGCGATGTGGACACCAAGGAACTTGAAGCTCTCAACCTGCTCCACTACAGTCCCGTTGATGAGAATTGGGGCGTGCTCGGTCCTCCTTTTCCTGTAGTCCACAACCATCTCCTTTGTCTTGATCACATTGAGGGAGAGGTTGTTGCCCTAGCACCACACGGCCAGGTCTCTGACCTCCTCCCTATAGGCTGTCTCGTTGTTGTCGGTGATCGGGCCTACCACTGTTATGTCATCAGCAAACTTAATGATGGTGTTGGAGTTGTACCTCGACGTGCAGTCATAAGTGAACAGTGAGTACAGGAGGGGGCCGAGCACGCACCCCTAAGGGGCCCCTGTGTTGAGGATCAGCATGGCGGATGTGTTGTTACCTACCCTTACCACCTGGGGGCGGCCCGCCAGGAAGTCCAGGATCCAGTGTTTAGGTGTTTAGTCCCAGGTTCCTTAGCTCATTGATGAGCTTTGAGGGCACTATGGTGTTGAACGCTGAGCTGTAGTCAATTAATAGCATTCTCACATAGGTGTTCCTTTTGTCCAGGTGGGAAAGGGCAGTGTGGAGTGCAATAGAGATAGCATCATTGGATCTGTTTGGGCGGTATGCAAATTTATGTGGGTATAGGATTTCTGGGATAATGGGGTTGATGTGAGCCATGACCAGCCTTTCAAAGCACTTCATGGCAACAGACGTGAGTGCTACGGGTCGGTAGTCATTTAGGCAGGTTACCTTAGTGTTCTGCTTAAAACATGTTGGTATTACAGACTCGGACAGGGAGAGGTTGAAAATGTCAGTGAAGACACTTGCCAGTTGGTCGCAGTACATGTCTTTGTCATCCATCTGGCTCTGCGGCCTTGTGAATGTTGACCTATTTAAAGGTCTTACTCACATCAGCTGCGGAGAGTGTGATCACACAGTCGTCCGGAACAGCTGGTGCTCACATGCATGTTTCAGTGTTATTTGCCTCGAAGCGAGCATAGTTGTAGTTTAGCTCGTCTGGTAGGCTCGTGTCACTGGGAAGCTCTCGGCTGTGCTTCCCTTTGTAGTCTGTAATGATTCGTCGGAGGGCATAGCAGGGTTTCTTTTAAGTTTCCGGGTTAGAGTCCCACTCCTTGACAGCGGCAGCTTTAGCCTTTAGCTCAGTGCGGATGTTGCCTGTAACCCATGGCTTCTGGTTGGGGTATGTACGTATGGTCACTATGTGGACAACGTCATTGATGCACTCCTCAATGCCATCAGAGGAATCTAGGAACATATTCCAGTCTGTGCTAGCAAAACAGAACTGTAGCTTAGCATCTGTTTCATCTGACCAGTTTTTTATTGACCGAGTCACTGGTGCTTCCTGCTTTAATTTTTGCTTGTAAGCAGGAATCAGGAGGATTGAATTATGGTCAGATTTGCCAAATGGAGGGTGATGGAGAGCTTTGTATGCTTCTCTGTGTGTGGAGTAAATGTGGTCTAGAGTTTTTTTCCCTCTGGATGCACATTTAACACGCTGATAGAATTTTGGAAAAACGGATTTAAGTTTCCCTGCATTAAAGTCCCCGGCCTCTAGGTGCGACGCCTCTGGATGAGCGTCTTCCTGTTCGCGGAATACAGATCATTGAGTGCGGTCTTAGTGCCAGCATCGAACTGTGGTGGTATGTAGACAGCAACGAAAAATATAGATGAAAACTCTCTAGGTAGATAGTGTGGTCTACAGCTTATCATGAGATACTCTACCTCAGGCGAGCAGCACCTTGAGACTTCCTTAGATATCGTGCATAGTCCGCCTCTCCTTGTCTTACCAGTCGCCGCTGTTCTATCCTGCCGATACAGCGTATAACCAGCCAGCTGTGTGTTGATAATGTCGTCGTTCAGCCACGACTCTGTGAAGCATAAGATATTACAGTTTTTAATGTCCCGTTAGTAGTTTAATCTTCCTCGTAGGTTGCCGATTTTATTTTCCAATGATTGCACTTTAGCTAGTAGAACGGAATGCAGGGGGGGTTATTCGATCGCCTACAAAATCTCAGAAGACAGCTCGACCTCCTTCCTCTTTTTCATCGTCTCTTTACCAAATGACGGGTATTTGGGCCTGTTCCCGGGAAAGCAATATGTCGTTCACGTCGGGCTCGTCTGACTCGTTAAAGGAAAAAAAGCTTCTGCCAGTTCGTGGTGAGTAATCGCTGTTCTGATGTCCAGAAGTTATTTTCGATCATAAGAGACGGTAGCAGCAACATTATGTACATTATGTATTATTTTGGGGATTTGTGTGTATTGTTTTGTATTGTTAGGTATTACTGCACTGTTGGAGCTAGGAACATAAGCATTTCACGACACCCGCGATAACATCTGCAAAATATGTGTACGCAACCAATAACACTAGGTTTGATTTAAAAACATTGACTTTCTTTCCCTCCTCCATTCCCTTCTTCTCTCTGCCCTCCGTCCTCCCTTCCTTCCTTCAGGAGTTGCAACATAAAGGCCGTTATTGGCACGCAGACTGCTTTCGCTGCTACAAGTGCTACAAGCCATTAGCCAAGGAGTCCTTCAGTGCTAAGGATGACCGCATCATGTGTGGGAAGTGCAGCTCCCGGGAGGATGCCCCTCGTTGTCACGCCTGCTACAAAGCCATTCTAGCCGGTAAGGGACACTATGGGCTAAGACTCATTGATTTGCGTTGACATTAAATGAAGCTAGTTATATTTATGCCCTCTGTATGATTAGTTTCTTAGGTGCTCTCCATCACGTGAACTTAGATTAGTAAACACTTTCCTGAATTTCAGTTAAGTGGAAATCTGCAGTTCAAACAATAACAAAGTGGACACCCCACCACTGTTTTGATAAATAGCTGAGGGTTGGGGTTGGATAAATGTAACCAGTTTCAAATGCATGGACAGAGCTATAGATGGAATGACTGACCACCCATAAAATGTATGTTTTGAGGCTATTCAGTATTTGTTTACAATGACATTATTTACAACCAATGGAGTAAAACAAGCTTGTATTTGGGGTTCTGATGGGGTACGACAGTTGAACTAAGCTCATAAGGCATTTATAAGTTATATTCATCAAGAATCAATAGGTATATACACTCGTGGCTAAAAGTGTTGAGAAAGACACAAATATTAATTTCCACAAAGTTTGCTGCTTCAGTGTCTTTAGATATTTTTGTCAGATGTTACTATGGAATACTGAAGTATAATTACAAGCATTTCATAAGTGTCAAAGGCTTTTATTGGCAATTACATGAAGTTGATGCAAAGAGTCAATATTTGCAGTGTTGACCCTTCTTTTTCAAGACCTCTGCAATCTGCCCTGGCATGCTGTCAATTAACTTCTGGGCCACATCCTGACTGATAGCAGCCCATTCTTGCATAATCAATGATTGGAGTTTGTCAGAATTTGTGGGGTTTTGTTTGTCCACCCGCCTTTTGAGGATTGACCTCAAGTTCTCAATGGGATTAAGGTCTGGGGAGTTTCCTGGCCATGGACCCAAAATATCGATGTTTTGTTCCCCGAGCCACTTAGTTATCACTTTTGCCTTATGGCAAGGTGCTCCATCATGCTGAAAAAGGCATTGTTCATCACCAAACTGTTCCTGGATGGTTGGGAGAGTTGCTCTCGGAGGATGTGTTGGTACCATTCTTTATTTATGGCTGTGTTCTTAGGCAAAATTGTGAGTGAGCCCACTCCCTTGGCTGAGAAGCAACCCCACACATGAATGGTCTCAGGATGCTTTACTCTTGGTATGACACAGGACTGATGGTAGCGCTCACCTTGTCTTCTCCGGACAAGCTTTTTTCCGTATGCCCCAAACAATCGGAAAGGGGATTCATCAGAGAAAATGACTTTACCCCAGTCCTCAGTAGTCCAATCCCTGTACCTTTTGCAGAATATCAGTCTGTCCCTGATGCTGATGTTTCCTGGAGAGAAGTGGTTTCTTTGCTGCCCTTCTTGACACCAGGCCATCCTCCAAAAGTCTTCGCCTCACTGTGCGTGCAGATCCACTCACACCTGCCTGCTGCCATTCCTGAGCAAGCTCTGTACTGGTGCTGCCCCGATCCCGCAGCTGAATCAACTTTAGGAGACAGTCCTGGTGCTTGCTGGACTTTCTTGGGCGCCCTGAAACCTTCTTCACAACAATTGAACCGCTCTCCTTGAAGTTCTTGATGATCCGATAAATGGTTGATTTAGGTGCAATCTTACTGGCAGCAATATCCTTGCCTGTGAAGCCCTATTTGTGCAAAGCAATGATGACGGCACGTATTTCCTTGCAGGTAACCATGGTTGACAGAGGAAGAACAATGATTCCGAGCACCACCCTCCTTTTGAAGCTTCCAGTCTATTATTCGAACTCAATCATCATGACAGAGTGATTTCCAGCCTTGTCCTCGTCAACACTCACACCTGTGTTAACGAGAGAATCACTGACATGATGTCATCTGGTCCTTTTGTGGCAGGGCTGAAATGCAGTGGAAATGGTTTGGGGGAATTCAGTTCATTTGCATGGCAAAGAGGGACTTTGCAATTTATTGCAATTCATCTGATCACTCATCATAACATTCTGGAGTATATGTAAATTGCCATCATACAAACTGAGGCAGCAGACTTTGTGAAAATTAATATTTGTGTCATTCTCAAAACTTTTGGCCACGACTGTATAAATATATATCATTAATTCAAAAGTCAAAAAATGTATGTCCCATTGCAGATTGCCCCTTTAAACCATCATAGAGACTGATGTGTGTTTTTTTCTTCCTAAAGGCTCTGAGAATGTGGAGTATAAAGGCAATGTGTGGCATGAGGACTGCTTCACCTGTTACCAGTGTAAAAAACCCATCCGCTCCCAAAGCTTCCTGACCAAAGGCACTGACATCTACTGTGGCCCTTGCCATGAGAAGAAGTTTGCTAAGACCTGTGTCAGCTGTAAGCAGGTAACATAAAGATTTCATTTTTTCAATGACCTCCAAATTCTTGGATATCATTGATGGATGTTCATTTTCAATAAGCCAATTGGACCAAAGTGGTTGATTTGAAACCAATGGTTCTCCTGTATAAAGGGCGTGAGGATTCCCCTCTAAACTGACTTGACTCTCTGCCGACCCCTGTCTAGACCATCACCTCCGGGGGAGTGAACTACCAGGAGCAGCCATGGCACTCTGAATGTTTTGTTTGCAGCTCCTGCCGAAAGCCTCTGTCTGGGACCCGCTTCACCTCCCACGAGGAGAAGGCTTTCTGTGTGGACTGCTACAAGACTACTGTAGCCAAGAAATGCAGCGGCTGCCAGAACCCCATAACAGGTCAATACACGCTCGCACACACACGCTCGCACACACACACACACACACACACACACACACACACACACACACACACACACACACACACACACACACACACACACACACACACACACACACACAAGCACACACACTCTCTCTCTAACGCCACTACTGAACGATTGTACACATTTGTAATTGTTTGTTGTTTATTCTCTGTCCCATCCAGGTTTCGGCAAAGCCACCAATGTGGTGAACTACGAGGGCAGCTCGTGGCATGAGTACTGCTTCAACTGCAAGAAGTGTTCCCTGAGCCTGGCTAACAAGCGCTTTGTGGCCAACGGAGGGAACATCTTCTGCTCCGACTGTGCCAAGGTCTGAGGTGAACTTGGAACAGAAACAGTGGGTCTGCCGTGCCAGCTTTTCAGGGTGTGAAGATGATAGCAATTGTTTTACTTTTCATTTTACAGCGATAGCGAGGGATACAAATATTCTGATGAAATCTGTGGATTCAGTGGGGTAATCAGGTTTTTTCCTAAAGATTGGGGTCATGTTCTATAGGAGACATTTCAACCCTGGGGAACATCATAACCGTAGCTGTTAATTCAAAGGTCTTAAAGGGGAAAACAGTGTCCCAGAGAGATTGCTTAGCTAATAGTTATTGTGATGGGTAATTATAAGCATTTTTAATGTGTCACTTGCCGTGCACAAAGCCAATGAAAATATATGAAAATCCAATATAATGAACTGCATGTCTGGTGTCTTGCATTTGTGGATCTGTAATCAGCAATAAACAAATATATTTCCACAAAGTTGTGTGATTTCCTTTTTCTGTGTTCCCAAGCATTGAGAGGGACTCTGGTTTCTTTTGTCATGGTCGTTGTAATTACATTGAATTGTCATATATTGGGTTCAGTATATACTAGGTTTAACATC
This sequence comes from Salvelinus fontinalis, assembly GCF_029448725.1. NCBI lineage: Eukaryota > Metazoa > Chordata > Actinopteri > Salmoniformes > Salmonidae > Salvelinus > Salvelinus fontinalis. Next base: position 54,912,896 of record NC_074677.1, on the reverse strand, counting down.
CTTATTCAAAAAAAAAAAAAATTCTCAAACCCATGGACAAATGCCTAATTTATCCAGCAACACAGACATTTTACTGTACGGTTTGTGTGCCATCAAAACCAAGAGATTGAAAATGTAACAAACGTCCATTGATTATAAGCGTTTGGAGAGAGCAGTAATGTAGGGAAGAGAAGAGCTCACCCTGAAGTCTGATTCACTGTCACAGCATATTAAGCAAAGAAGGAATAGGCGAGGGGGGGTGGAGCAACAGTCAGGTCAAGGTTTTCCAGGTGTGTACACCTACAGGTCTCACTGACACTAGAAAACACCATCGGTCTCATCCATCCATTCAGGGGTAGATACGATGCTTAATAACGCCATACAATAGGCTAGTATATATCAGGACCCTCTGCAGTCAGATAGCTGCCTGTTGTATGCCTCCTAATGATTTGGTAAGTCAATTTACCATTTAAATTACTGACCTTTTAAAATGTACTTTAAGACAATGGTTTACACAGTGATAAAGTGTAAAGTGACGTTTTGAACTGTATTCTCTGTTTAGAATATCAATTTCCAACTCAATTTCATTTGAATCTTAATGTCATCTCTCATTCATGTCATACATTGTCATCTTTTATGATTGTCCATAATTCTGTTAGGATTATTATAAATATTAATTACTGTAAATATTGTCAGTCTCATTTGGAATTCAATTCAACCATCCCTCAAAGGACTAGAAAGGGCTTTGGCAGTGGAAGCAATATAAAATACAAAATATGCAAACACATGAACACAGTGCAATTGGGTAGCTACATTTGCTTTGTTATTGTATTGTGTTGGATAATAGCAGTTTAGACAACTGCCCTGTAAAGTGTTTACCCAAATGCAAAGCTTATACAATGATTGATAGATTGATACTACAGAGAACCACATTTTGTCCTACAAAATACGATCTTCAGAGATGACATTTTAAAGATAGGTAAAACATCAGAGTAAAAGCTGGAGAACGGGTCTCATTCTTATTTATGTTTATTTCAGAGCCGTGATGAAGTTTAGTAAGACACTCCTCCTTCTCAGCGTGTCTCTACTGAGCTGTGGCTCTCCCCAGGATCCAGGTTAGCAGCTGGCCACAGCACTCAGCACTCAGCACTCTTTACTCACACTCAATAACACACACAACTGATCAATAACACGCCACACGTTGCCAATTCTCTGAGAAACACTGTATCTGTAAGATGTGTAAGTTCATCATGGAAATATACACTGAGTGGACAAAACATTAGGAACGCCTGCTCTTTCCATGACATTGGCTGACCAGGTGAATCCAGGTGAACGCTACAGTATGATCCCTTATTGATGTCACTTATTAAATCCACTTCAGTCAGTGTAGATCAGGGGTGTCAAACTAATTTCGCATCGTGGGCCACATACGGCCTAGGGAGATGTCAAGTGGGCCGGACCATTAAAATTATACCATACTCTGCTATAAATAACCAAAATATCATGTCTTTCCTTTGTTTTGGTGTAAAGAAGCACAAGAACATTAGGAAAATATTGAAATTTAATGAACTATCCTTTTACAAAACATTTCATGAAACACCTCATATTTCCTTAGACAAATGTGCAATTTACTTTTATCATTCACAAATATGCATTGCAACTGATCCCACTGATTGTACAAAGGCACAAAACTTTAATTGGTACTGAAAAATATAGTAATGCACTTTAAGATTAAATGAGACTTTTAAAGAAAGGAATTTTTAAACCACTTACACATACGCATATAAAATCTAAATGTAATCCCTGCGTACACCTTACAAACTAAGGAGAGTGATTTTAAATGTGTAATGAAGAAAGTGTTCGCCTGTCCTGTAAATCTGTAAACTTCATACATGAAACATACATACACATACAATGCATACTGAAAATTTATGGAGTTGTATGAACAGTAGAATTCCATCACACAACTTTTGTTTTGAAGCTGCTGACTAACATTAAAGTGCAAATTTTTTAAATCACCACAGTAAGGATTCATCTTCACAGAGCTGTATTCTTTCAATGCAAACAGTATCTAAGGCAGCATTTTAAAGGTGTTAGTCTAGTCTGGACTTGTATTTGTTCCTGAAACTTGGCATCTTTTGGCCTGTACAAGTGCATCAACACCAGGTGTCATGTCCTGACTAGCTGTCACTTTCAGAATGTCATTTAAGTGCTTGTTTGTGAGCGAATAAATAATAAATATGGCCAGTTGGGCCACGTCTGTGATGTCAGTGCTCTCGTCAATTGCCACGGAAAATGCAATAAATGACTTGACTCTCTGTTTCAATTGACTGTCTAAATCTGCCGATAGTTCCGAAATCCTCTCTGCAATAGTATTCCTCGTCAGGCTAATATTGGCAAAAGCTTGTCGCTTCTCGGGACATACAAGTTCAGCCGCCTTCATCATGCATCGTTTAACAAAGTCACCGTCGGAATACGGCTTCAATGCTAATGCTATTTCGCTAGCAATTAGGTAGCTGGCTTTTACCGCTGCTTCACTGACTTCTCGGCTCTGGATGAAAGTTGACTGCTGTTTCCTCAGACCCGCCAGCAATTCGTTAATCTTATCTCTTCTCAGTTGTCCTTGCAAGCCGTCATATTTTTCGCTGTGATGAGTCTCGTAGTGGCGTCGAATATTATATTCCTTCAATACCGAAACTTGTTGCAAACACACCAAGCACGAAGGTTTTCCGTGCATCTCTGTAAATAAATAGGACGTGGTCCATTTTTCTTTGAAAATTCTACACTCCTTATCTACTTTTCTCCGTTTGGATAACGACATTTTGGCTAATGAGGGTGTAGCGGAGAGGTAGAGACCAAGGTATTAACAACGTCGTAACAAGCAGCAGATGGCGCATTGATACCGTCTGCTGTTTTCAGTCTGTCTCAGTGATGCGGTTTGTCTTCTACTCTGATGGAAAGAGTGCGCCCCTTAGCGGATAATCCATGAATTGCAGCGAATTAAAAATATTAATTCCATGTCTTTTATGCATTTTTTCCACTTTCAAATTATCCTGCGGGCCTGATCGAACCTCCTTGGGGGCCGGTTCCGGCCCGCGGGCCGTATGTTTGACACCCCTGGTGTAGATGAAGGGGAGGAGACAGGTAAACGTAGGATTTTTAAGCCTTGAGACAATTGTGACATGGATTGTGTATGTGTGCCATTCAGAGGGTGAATGGGCAAGACAAAAGATTTAAGTGCCTTTGAAAAGGGTATGGTAGTAGGTGCCAGGCGCACTGGTTTGAGTGTGTCAAGAAATGCAACGCTGCTGTGTTTTTCAAGCTCAACAGTTTCCCGTGTGTATCAAGAATGGTCCACCACCCAAAGGACATCCAGTCAACTTGACACAACTGCGGGAAGCATTGGAGTCAACATGGGCCAGCATCCCTGTAGGAATGCTTCCGACACCTTGTAGAGTCCAGGCCCCGACGAATTGAGACTATTCTGAGGGCAGAAAGGGGGTGCAACTTAATATTAGGAAGGTGTTCCTAATGTTTTGTACACTCAGTGTAGAAGATAAGAAAATCAAAAGTGCCTGTTGACAGTGGTCCATTTGCCCTGTGTATACCAGAATGTTCCAGTGTGAGCTTGTGGGGGAAGATGGCTGACTTCACAGGGGAGTGCAGCTACTGGCAGCTGAGTCCGGACCTCTCCATCCCTGCTCTGGAGGAGCTCAGCGTGTGCGTCCACCTCCAGCAGCACATCAGCACACCGGCCTGGACAGCCTTCATGTATCGCCACCCTGACGGGCTGCAGGCTGAGCTGGGCCTGGCGGGTCAGGAGGGCCTGGTCCACACCTGGCTGTTTGGGATGAGGTGGTCAGCCCCCCTCCACCTCCCCCTGGGCCACTGGCACTACGTCTGTATAACCTGGTCTGGGGCGTCTCACCAGCCAGCCCTCTACGTCAATGGGACCAGTGTGGATGTTACAGCCCATGCTAACGAATCCCCCCTGTCCCCGTCCTGCTGCAGGCTGGCCCCGCACGGTACGCTCACCCTGGGTGTCTCCCACTACTTCATCCAAGGGGAGATGCATGTGGAAAATGGGACCAACCTCAATGGGAGTGTCTCTCTGTTCCGCGTGTGGGGGCAGGCACGCACCCCTGAACAGGTGTCGGACCTGAGCTGCACAGAGGGAGACGAGGTACGCTGGGATGCTGTGGACTGGCTTACTCTGAGCTGCCCTCCAGTCCCAGACTCCCATCTACAGTGTGGTGAGGCAGGAGACCATTAACATTTTTTTAATCAATTTTGATTGTCTATAAATGTATATTGAATGTCATTCTCTATGGGAAAAACTGATTGGTGTTCGCTTTAATGAGCAGCCTTTTTTGTCATGTTTCCACGTCTCTGGTGGCCTCATCTCCTGTTCCTGTTACGTGACTGGAAAATATTGATCTTGTGTGCTCATTTTAATGGCACACACACAGGGTGCATAATTAAACTTGTTAAACATCAAAGCTTACTGCAGATGTTTTCATGTCGTTAGAGATGGTCCTTTTACATTGTATTAAGTACACTGAACAAAACTATAAAGGCAACATGTAGAGTGTTATTCCCATGTTTCATGTGTAGAAATAGAAGATCCCAGAAATGTTCCATACGCACAAAAAGCTTATTTCTCTCAAATGTTGTGCACAAATTTGTTTACATCCCTGTTAGTGTGCATTTATCCTTTTCCTAGATAATCCATCCACTCGTCAAGTGTGGCATATCAAGAAGCTGATTAAATAGCATGTTCATTACACAGATGCACCTTGTGCTGGGGGCAATAAAACCCCACTCTAAAATGTGCAATTTTGTAATACAACACAAAGCCATAGATGTCTCAAATTTTAAGGGAGCGTAAAATTGGCATGCTGACAGCAGGAATGCCCACCAGAGTTGTTGCCAGAGCATTTAATGTTAATTTCTGTTCCATAAGACGCCTCCAACGCCGTTTCAGAGAATTTGGCAGCATGTCCAACCCGCCTGATGAAATTGTGGGTTCGCACAACCAAAGAATTGCGGCACAAAACTGTCAGAAGCCGTCTCAGTGATACTCATCTGCGTGCTCGTCGTCTTCACCAGGGTCTTGACCTGACTGTAGTTCGCCGTCGTAAACAACTTTAGTGGGCAAATGCTCACCTTTGATAGCCACTGGCACACTGGAGTAGTGCGCTCTTCACGGATGAATCCCGGTTTCAACTGTACCGCGCAGATGGCAGACAGCGTGTATGGCGTCATGTGGGCGATGCGGTTTGCTGATGTTAACGTTGTGAACAGCCTGCCCCATAGTGGCGGTGGGGTTATGGTATGGGTAGGCATAAGCTACGGACAACGAACACAATTCCATTTTATCGATGGCAATTTGAATGCACAGAGTTACCCTGACGAGATCCCGAGGCCCATTGTCGTGCCCTTCATCCGCCGCCATCACCTCATGTTTCAGCATGATAGTGCACGGCCCCATGTCGCAAGGATCTGTACACAATTCCTGGAAGCTGAATGTCCTAGTTCTTACATGGCCTGCATACTCACCAGACATGTCACCCAATGAGCATGTTTTGGATGCTCTGGATCGACGTGTACGAACACGAGAGGGACAACATTCCACAGGTCACAATCGACAGCCTGATCAACATGCGAAAGAGATGTGTTGCGCTGCATGAGGCAAATGGTGCTTAACACCAGATACTGACAGGTTTTCTGATCCTACATTTTTCTTAAAATATCTGTGACTAACAGATGCATATCTGTATTCTCAGTCATGTGAAATCCATAGATTGGGACCTAATCAATTTCAATTTCAATTGACTGATTTCCTTATATGAACTGTAACTCTTATATGAACTGTAAAATCTTAGAAATTGTTGCATGTTGCATTTACATGTTTTGTTCAGTGTAGATCTGTAGGTCAGTTAAGTAGCGTTAGCTACAAATCAGAAGGTAAATGGACTAAGCACCAAGGCAATGTCTGTTATACATTGCTACTGATCAATGCCATCATTTTCCTAATTTGTGTCAGCCTGGTCTTTGTACGAACTTAAAGTCAAGATCGCCATCATCTGCTACGATGGAAACAGTACAGATGTATACAAAGCCAGAGACCTTGCACAGAAATGGGTAAGCTAATGGGGTCACATTTCACTTACTGTTTGTTGCACAGTGTTTTAAATGGTTCCGAGATGACTCAGCACATGTACTGTTCTCAATTTGAATGTCTACATTACCTTTATGTCCTTACAGCTCAGACAGATATTACCATCCAACAAATATCATTTGTACAGAGTCTCTGTGTCTGTGTCAACCAGGTAAGGAAAGTCCAAAATATAAAATTAGTACAGGTATATCGTGGATTTATTTATGTAATATTCGAATCAATAATCTTTTCATCTCAAATTGCAATCACCAACACAAGCTATTTCACACTTTTGACAGCGTCGGTGAGACATATGAGGAAGAGACCCATGTAAGTGTTGAACTTGATGGAATGAAGATACTACACAGTGACAACAACAACGTGACAGTTACATAGTTATACATTTACTTTGGTGATCATCAGTGCAACTTTTTTTAGAGCACAGATGATAGCATGTACTACAATTTCAATTCCCCAGGACAAACCAATATCGCGGGCTGAATTTTATGCAAACCGGTAAGAAAGACAATATTCTGGTGACGTTCATAAATTTAGAGTTTCCCTTTTTTTTTATGTTCTCTGTGACACTACAATTGGCAGAATTTAACACAGAAATATACACACTGTCTAACATGTCCAGGAGCTGATTGAAGCTATAGGTTTGGGACTAAAAGGACTTGTTGTTGTTTGATACTTGCTGTATTCACCACACAGCTTTGACTGCCTGGTCCACCTCAACGTGATCCCCAGCTCTGATGTCAGTACAGTGCAGAAACAGGTCTCTCAGTTGCTGAACACACCTCACAACATCGGATATCTCACGCTAATGGCTAACCCCCAGAGCATCCAAGTGAACGCTGTAGGTAAGTCACAAACCATTCCAAAAGGAATCCCACCTCTGGAGAGAAAGTCATAACTAAAGAGTAGCCAACTGGGAAAGAAAGGTTACTGAATGATTAGGCCCAGAGTTTTTCCTGGTCACATGATCAGGAGGACAGATTCCTGGCCCTATATATGATATAGAAGAGTGATGCCAATGCAGGTCCACTGTGATGATGAGAGTGATTGTTTCTTTCCCCAGAGGACTTCCCCCCTGCCACAGTCATTCCTCCCATTGTCATGGCCACTGGAACCTCTTCTGACACAACCAAAGACCTTAGTGTCACGACTGGTGGCGAACTCTCAGGTTAGTGTCTTCCTCATCTGTTTCAGGAAATTATCCAACCACAACCAAACTAATTACAGCATGTGATATCATTTCTGGCCTGAAATATATTGGTTTCAAATATCTCACACTCTCAGTGTTAAACCTCTTAATGTTGTCTTTCATCACAGACATATATTTTGAGATTGATGTGAACGTGACCCTTACTGGGTTGTGTATTGATCCGGAAGTGACTATCATTACCTGGGTATGTAGCCGGGAAGGACAGCTTTTCTTCATTCAAATCCTTGATTTCCTGATGAACCCAGGTTACTTCTCACACTGCCTGTTCTCTGACCATTTCAGCTGCATGTCACTCTACCTGATGAGATGTCTGTTCTGACCTTCCAGCTTTTGGGAAAGGCATACAGGTATGTACCAGTAAAACACTCACTAATACAGGAAAAACTGCATTTTAAATGCACAGGGCCTATGAGGTTCGAATTAAGAGCAAGATAAAATCTCCCATAGTTCCATTTGTGGGATATAGTGAGCTCTTAATTTGAACCTCTTAAAGGCCCAGTGAAGTAACACTTATGCTTTCCTGTGTTTTGTATCATATTGTAAAAGAGCTGATGAAACTAACTGTAAAAGTTTGTTTTTCTCGTTGACAATTTTAATGGTAACCTATTACAGAACGGTAGGTAATTGTTACTCAGAAATGATCTGATATTGGAGATAAAAATGGCTGGATTGGGCCTTTTAAGAAAAAACTGATACGTAGAGAGTATCAGTTTAATCAGTAGGTGTTCTATCTTTCAGTGTGCAGCATCCATCTCCACGATCAAAAACGGATGAGTCTGATGGGGTATGTATCGGCAGGACATACCAATTATTCTCCAGGTAGTTGAGGCGGCAATGCATGTAATTGTGAGAGGTTAACATATTCCCATTGAAAATAAAAACTGCTTTGACCTACCGCTACTGTTTCTGCTTAAATATTCAAGGTCTGTAAGCACTAAACAGTGTAATTCTTTCTTACAGCCTTCCTTGCTCAAAACGTCAAGGTATGATCATACAAAAGAACACCCCAAAAGTCAGACATACACTGACGACAACAAGACACCGCATGTCATTTATAATAAAATGGAGTGAGCCATATGTAACTACTTCCTTGGATGATTAAACTTGAGGAGCAAGTCGTTTGGCGCACGGATGTATGTAATGTTTCCCCATCCATCCACAGACACGGCTGCCGATTCCAGATGCGGGCGACAACGTCATCAAGTCAAGAGGAGACAAGGACAAGGATCCGTACCCTCCTGGAGAAGACGTACACCAACGGCACTATAACCATGGAAACCAAGTCCAACGACATCAATATCCGTCACATACGTAAGTTTCACCTTGTTGATATGAAACGAGACCCATAAAAACGGAAGTCGAATGGACTCTGGTACTGTCTAGACAAGAGCAAAAGAGGTTTAGGGGTTTAGGAACCCGTACGAAAATTGCATTCCCTTTGATGTGAATGATTTGAAAATACACCTTTTGTCCCTGTGAGTTGTGCAGGAGTTGATGCCTTGTCTTCCTTTTCCTCCAAGTGCCAGGGATTTGTCCTGAGCACCGACACCAGACCAGACAAGGCCTGTTTGTGTGGCCAGGCACCTGGGCCCCCCTGACTGCCACGCTGCCATGTCAGGGAGACACCAGCAAGACAGCTAGCAGGCTCTGGTGAGACAAGATGTCAAGCTAGAATTATGTAGTACATAATGTAGTTAGTGTATTATGCAAGGTCATGACAAATTACCAATGATAAAGGGCTCTCGTGGTCTCAAATGGTGTCTCTCAGTGAACAACTGAGTTGCAGAGGTTTATCGTTTCTGGCTCATTGATTTTATAGCCATTTTCATCTTGTTGTCAGAGACTATGTGCTGTCTGCAACATAATGACCAAGCTGTCTCTCTTTAACATTAGAATAAGGCTATTTGCATTGAACGATTATGACTAAATCAATCGATGACTGTGCATCTGGAATATGTCCTGCAATAAAAGCATGAATCTGTTACAGATAATAAGCAGAGTTAATATTTTAATTATAACCATGATCAATTTTATTATGGGTGTTAAATACTGTTTGCGAGGCATGTGATAGTGTTTGTCTCTGAGAGACCTGTTCGCCTCCATAACAATAAATATGTGTAGCGAAGAAACACTGCAAATTGTAAACCTACATATGTGGTATCCTAATTTGATCACTTCGTTGTCACTGAGAATTTTCCTGCGCTACACTCAAATTGTGATTTACATATATTTTATGACGGCCTGCGGTTCTCTTTCTCTCTCACTCGCTCAAACGACAAAGCACCAGACAGAATACATGTCCTACTAGTGTAAACCCTACTACTGCAAAAGTCAAATGAACAAAAATGTATCTGAAAGGCCTCCAAACACATCAACGACGTTGTTTTATATACTGTAGCTTAATAACACAAGATATATATTGGTCTCCACTACGACATGAAATGCAGGCGTAAAGTAAACCTAAACTATAGCCTACCATAGCCTATCAAAATTAATTTCCTGTTACAAATTAGCACTTCTTTGAGAATAATCAAATCCTCCTGCCGCAGGATTATTTTACTCCTGCGACGAAACTGGAAGAACAAATATATATATATATATATACTCCTCAGCACCCCCCCCCCCCCCCCCCCCCCCCCCCCCCCCCCCCAGATGATGCCAAATGTGAAGAATCCAGATGTGGAGGTCCTGGGCTGGCGTGGTTACACGAGGTCTGCGGTTGTGAAGCCAAATTCTCTAAAATGCCATTGGAGGCAGCTTATGGAAGAGAAATTAACATTCAGTTCTCTGGCAACAGCTCTGGAGGACACTCCTCCAGTCAGCATGCCAATTGCATGCTCCCTCAAAACTTGATACATCTGTGGCATTGTGTTGTGCGACAAAACTGCACATTTTAAAGTGGCCTTTTATTGTCCGCAGCACAAGGTGCACCTGTGTAATGATCATGCCGTTTAATCAGCTTCTTTATATGCCACACCTGTCAGGTGGGTTTATCTTGGCAAATGAGAAATTCTCACTAACAGGGATATAAACAAATTTGTGCACAGAATTTGAGAGAAATAAGCTTTTTGTGCATATGAAAAATGTCTGGGATTTTTAATTTCCACTCATGAAACATGGGACCAACACTTTACATGTTGTGTTTAGATTTTTGTTCAGTGTATATTATACTCATTGACTTTGATATTTCTGTCTGTCACCTGTTTGACCATGGGTGGATGACGCCTGACACACCTGTCCTGCTGACAGTCTGTTGGGTTTTCCAATCCATTGGGGCGTCCCAGATCTGCACCAGTGCCCATTTGTGGTTGAGACCATTCCAGACCTAGACAACATTGATGTCACTCCTGGTGAGTTGACTTCACCTGGGTAGTTCTACTGCGTCCATTTTGGGGGACGCACACTGTCTGTGACCATAATAACCAACGCATTGTACTTTTTGTGTTTTCAGAGAATGCTATGGATGTGGTGGAGATGATAGAGAGCCTGCTGAAGGACCATCCAGACCTCAACTGCACTGAACTTAGCACCGTTCTGAAGAAACTCAAAAACATTGTTTTCATCAGCTGTATGACCCCACCTCTGGGCAAAGCTATCATCAACATCATCTCAGACATGTTGGAGTCTAAGAGCTACCTGCAGCATGTCACCAACCAGTGGGTGTTTTCTCTGTTCCACTCATCCCTACCACACAGATCAGGTGGTTAAAGAAATGGAGTGGTGATTAGGAGGAGGCTTCCTCAAAACCACAAGGTTGTACGAGATACGCCTGGGATCCAATCCAGAATCCACACTAGCCTACCCATTTAGAATGAAGGAATATTTGGGCTGATGTTCGTATGGATATTGGAACGTAGCCCTGGACTATTGAAGCTGTACAAATGGATAATGTGTTCTCTCTCTCTCTCTCTCTCGCTCTCTCATTTTCCTGTACGTTCTGCTATCAATATTTACTGTGTCCTCAACTTTGCCCCCTGCTCTTTACTCTGCAGAATACTGAACATTACAGAGATGGTTGGCGACAAGATGTCTGGTTTCGACCAGACAAATTACACTTTGGTTGCTTCTGCGATGGCAATCTCCGTGGTGGACGTAGACCGGGGCCAATTTCAGGTCCTCACTTTTGGCGTCTCGTCCGCTGCAGAGGGCCTAAACCCCGAGGTTAGCGCTAATTCATTGCCGAACATTAAAATGGTTTCCCCAGAGTTATACTTCTAAACACACGGTGATATAACCTCTCCGTTTGACCCGTCTGTACAGTCATTGATATTAAGATGGCATTGTTCTGATCATGGCCTTAATTCCTCTTGGTGTTTTAGATTTATATCAACAAGCATCCGTTCAAAGGGACGGTTGCGTTCATCTCCCTACCCTCAGCCTTGAAGTACAGATTTCCTCAACACAGTGGTGCCCAGCCGCGGGTTCAGTTTCAGTTCTATGGAGTCCCAACTCTCTTCATGGTAACAAAGTTGTACCACTGCAGGGCTGTCATTATTATGTCAGAACGGCACTGCGTCATTGGATCGAAAGTAAATCGCAATCTTGTATACTTTCACATTTCAGAACAACCCGGATGGGAAGATCCTGAACACCTATGTGGTCTCAGCCAGTGTCACCAATGCCAGTGGCCCCATCAAGGACCTAGAGGAGGATGTAGAGGTGACGCTACACCACGTGATGTCCAATCCAGTACGTGGAACACTTCCTGACAATAAATCAACTGAGCAATCACTTGTAAAATGATCAATCAAACCCATAGTTTGCTGCCTGATCTAAATGGATTTTCTCTTGAAGCTTGGCAAGGAGGTGCAGTGTGTCTACTGGGACTTCAATCAAAATGGTGGGTCCTATTATAAACTGCAGAGGAATAATCCAGCAAATGAAATCCTAATATTTTGGAAAGTGTGTACTCAGAGTTGATCTGTATAGTGTGTGTGTGTGGTATAGCGGAGGCATGCGGTAGATAAATATTGTATTTCACTACAGAAGGAAAGGGAGGATGGGAACATCATGGATGCAGGAAGCACAACACCAGTGCTGACTATACCACATGCTTGTGTGACCACCTCACTCATTTTGGAGTACTTCTGGTAATGACCCTCTTTGAAGTGCACCACGGGTGGTTACCTTACAAAACGGTACGTAAAGCTTTGTTCTCACCACGATGTTCTCCTCTACGCCACTATCCTCCCTCGTACTGTAGGATGTATCCAGGACTCAAATCGACATACAAAATGAGGAAATTCTGACCATCATCACTTATCTGGGCTGCGGTGTATCCTCCGTCTTCCTGGGAATCACTGTGTTGACATACACAGCTTTTGAGTAAGAATCAATTCAGTTACATCTACACTCTGCACCTTCAGTTTTTCGAGTGGCACCGTCTGACTGTTTTCACACTGTATCGTCTTTGTGCGTTTTGTAAAGTGGCTTACAGTGTTCTTTCCACAGCCTCCTCCTTTTTTTTTCATGCACTTCAAACCATCTGCTCAATTATTGCCCTCTCAGCTTTCTCTCAATCTCACATATCGCCATTTTCCCTCACAGGAAGCTCCGCAGAGACTACCCATCCAAGATCCTCATTAACTTGTCTCTGGCGCTGCTGGGGCTCAACATGGTTTTCCTGGTCAACTCCTGGCTCTCCTCCTTTGGCAGCTATGGGCTTTGTGTGGCGGTGGCTTCCGCACTGCACTATTTCCTACTGGCCTCTTTCACCTGGATGGGCCTGGAGGCTGTGCACATGTACTTTGCCTTGGTCAAAGTCTTCAATGTTTATGTGCCCTCGTACATCCTAAAGTTCTGCTTCCTAGGATGGGGTGAGATCGACTTCGCTCAATTAGAACAATAGCGAAATGCTACGTTTTTTTTAAAACTACAGTTATCTGTATTTCCCCTTACTCTTATCAATTGAACCATGTCACGTGTTCTCCTTCTCCATCTTCCTCCCCTCTCGTAGGAATCCCTCTGGCTATATGCTGCGTGGTTCTGGTTGTGAAGAGAGAGTCCTACGGCAGCTCCCTCGGCAGTGAGTCCATGGAACCACTAGATAACTCCGAGGCGTTGTACGTGTTAGATTCATCCTGTTGTACTTTGTTGTTGTTCCGTGTCACTATCATTAGATGAACAGCACCTTTTTCTGACACTGAATGACATGTGTCTGACTCAATGTCAACTCAAAACTTTCTACAGTTAAATTGGGCGACGTGTAGATCATGAATGATCATTGTGCGGTACTCGAGTCTGTGTATTGTAGATTCTGGCAGGGGGGAAACTTTGGTTTTAGAAGTGGGGGGGACATATATATATATGTATTTTTCTTCAAGTCAGATAAACACTCCAAACAGCTCAGAGGCGTCCGCCTGGTCCTAAAGTACACCGCGTCTCGTTTTGTGTCGCATTCCAATGATAAAACTGGGGGGGGGGGACAAAAATGTCAGAATGGGGGGGGGGGGGGGACATGTCCCCCGTCCCCAGTGGAAGTTACACCCCTGGATTCTGGACTGAGGTTGTTATTCAGATGTGTAGATAAAATCCCTCTCTCTCCTATTATCAGCTGCTGGATCCAGGATGAAGTGGCTTTCTATGTGTCTGTGGTGGGCTACATTCTGCTAGTAATGCTGTGCAACATGGCTATCTTCATGGTGGTCCTGGTCCAGATCCGCCACATGCGGGTCAATCAGCCGGCCGGCATCCACAGCGGCCTCCTTCTGCAGGACCTGAAGGGGGTTTCCAGTCTCACCTTCCTACTGGGTCTCACCTGGACTGTGGCTTTCTTCGCCTGGGGGCCAGCCAAGGTTCCCTTCCTCTACCTCTTCTGTGTGCTAAACAGTCTGCAAGGTGAGTGACTGCTGCCAGGCGTTTATTTGTTTAAAGCATGCTAGCTGTTCCTGTAGACTTCCAGTCATTGCGCTAACGCTAGTTAGCAATGGCTCCAGAAACGACCTTAAACTTGCTTCAAACTGCACGCAGAGACGTAAAACTGGTATCCACGAGTTCATCTGACTCTGGGTAAGTAGAAAAATATAATATATATAGTATAAACCTGATGCCAGTGTCGCTGGTGTGTTTTAGGGTTCTTTATATTTCTGTTCCATTGTCTGATGAAGGAGAATGTGAGAAAACAATGGAGAATCCATTTGTGCTTTGGCCGCTTCAGACTCCAAGATTACTCTGGTAATGCAACCACATATCAATATACTGTAATATAACCACCCAAATCAGAAATTCAATTAATGTTTGACCGTGATCAGAATAAAACAAATGTTCATTTTTATATATATATATACAGTACCAGTCAAAGTTAGGACAAACATACTCATTCAAGGGTTTTTCTCTATTTTTACTATTTTCTACACTAGAATAATAGTGAAGACATCAAAACTATTAAATAACACATATGGAATCATGTAGAAACAAAAAAAGTGTTAAACAAATCAAAAAATATTTTTTTTGTTGAGATTCTTAAAAGTAGCTTCCCTTTGCCTTGATGACAGCTTTGCACACTCTTGGCATTCTCTCAACCAGCGTCACCTGTAATGCTTTTCTAACAGTCTTGAAGGATTCCCAAATATACTGAGCACTTATTGGTTGCTTTTCCATCATTCTGTGGTCCAACTCATCCCAAACCATCACAATTGGGTTAATGTCAGGTGATTGTGGAGGCCAGGTCATCTGATGCAGCACTCCATCACTCTCCTTCTTGGTCAAATAGCCCTTACACAGCCTGGAGGTGTGTTGGGTCATTGTCCTGTTGAGAAACAAATGATAGTCCCACTAAGCCCAAACCAGATGGGATGGCGTATCACAGCAGAATGCTGTGGTTGCCATGCTGGTTTAAGTGTGCCTTGAATTCTAAATAAATCACAGACTGTCACCAGCAAAGCATCCCCACACCATCACACCTCCTCCTCCATGCTTTACGGTGGGAACCCCACATGCGGAGATCATCCGTTCCCCTACTCTGCGTCTCACGGCGGTTGGAACCAAAAATCTCAAATTTGGATTCATCAGACCTAAGTACATATTTCCAAGTCTTCTGTATACCCCCGCTACCTTGTCACAACATAACTGATTGGCTCAAACACATTAAGAAGGAAAGAAATTCCACAAGTTAACTTTTAACAAGGCACACCTGTTAATTGAAATGCATTCCAGGTGACTACATCATGAAGCTGGTTGAGATAATGCCAAGAGTGTGCAAAGCCGTCATCAAGGCTAAGGGTGGCTACTTTGAAGAATCTAAAATATATTTTTGGTTACTACATGATTTCACGTGTTATTTCATAGTTTTGATGTCTTCCCTACTATTCTACAATGTAGAAAATAGTAAAAAATAAAGAAAAACCCTGAAATGAGTAGGTGTGCCCAAACTTTTGACTGGTACTGTATGGATTATGTTGATCTGAAAATCTAAAGTTCTGGATGTGTAATTTGTCTTGTTGTTCAGAGTGGAGCCAGACTTTTACAGTTGGTGCCAAATCCAGGCCTAACCCTCTGGTGCGCATGCCCTCAGTGAGGTCCATCAAGTCCAGTGCCACAGAAAGCACCTCGGCCTCCTCCGACTCCAGTCAACGACAGGTCTCCATCAGAAGACCTAACTTGGGTGAGATCCCATTTTTTTGAAGGAAGAACTATGACTCCTATGGTGACGTTATAATGAGTGATTAGAGCTCAAGTGCATGGTGTAGAAATATATGTTCTGCTTGTTTTCGGCAGACCTTGTGTATGAGAATAACTTGGCACTACCACTTGTCCAACGCAACACCACTCCTCTTCCTCACAAGAGTGCCTCTTTCCCAGAGGAGGGGCACTGCGAGGGGCCCTCTTGGCAAGATGGATCTCACCCAAGACATCGGCTACCCATTCCTTAAGACCTTTGAAATACGGCAAGGAGGAACACCTTAATTTGTGCTAAATGAATGAATAGATAAACAAAGATTGTAACTTGTGCAATCAGTGTGTGCAATCTGAAATATCAGACAAAGCTTGGTTCTGTGTAACATGGCAGCTTTCGCTTTGACTCAGTCTGGGACATGAATGCACTTGTATGATATTGCAACATTTAGGACATAATATGAATGGTGTTTTTAATTTCTACTTACCTTGGAGCAAATTAAAATGAAGTTCTTTGTGATGATCTATCTGATGAATTATGTCCTGTCCATCTTCACTGATCTATTTATTGTACTGAAGGTGTGACAAATTAGACTAGTATGCATGTGTGCAAAACGGACAATAAATGACATTGACTGCAATCTTTTTTAAATATTAGTATTTGTGTATCAAAGTTTTATGTGAGATGGAAAATACCAGTATGTGCCTGAAAAGTTGGGATGGGACATTTTATTGATCTGTGGTTAACGGGTGGTGCTCTCTACTGCCCCCTGCTTTCATGCATTATATGCACGGGTAGAGAGCAAGATGCGAAGTGAGAGGCTCCACACCTGTCAGAAATCTGTCCATGTGAGAATGCAGCTGTAAGCAGACCAACGAAGGATTCTTTGTATGAGAGAGGGTTGGATCTGATTTGATCAAATAGTTTTGTAATGTTAAGGTAGTTACGAATGTACTGATTTACGTGGACGCAAGTGGCATCTCGGCAACTTTGACAAAAATGTTGCCTGCTGTGCACACGCGTATCTGCTCTCTCATTTGCTAGAATGTTCCCACCTGATCTCGCCTCCTGCCGCCTGCATTTCCACCTTCGATTTATGGTGCATTACGGCCAATCCACATACTCCTCGACTTGTCTACAGTCGGTTGCTTACGCCCGACCACTCAAACGAGCCCAGACAATTGTTATCCCCATAATGCAACACACGTTGAAAGGCGGTGACCAAAGATGGTCACGACTTGATAAAAGTGATCCGCTCGAACGCGCCCAACGACTCCTATTTTTGAGGGACTAGACAAGACGATCTATGTCATGGGCGTGTTTGAGGGGATCACTTTCACACACATACCAGCAACAGTACACCCATCATCATCAGTGATTTTGATCAAATATAAACAATTGTGAGTTTTATTAACTGAAAAATGTACAATTATTTGTAAGAGTAAAATACAACTCAGACAAAACAGATGTCCAAACTCTCGTGGTATGGTAGTTGCATGGTAAGAAAAAAAAAACTTTGCTCACTCAAAACCGTCTAACCAATAACGGAGCGCAAATGTTACACCCATTGCTGTAGAGCCATCTATTTCTTTCACCACGCCCACTTTCAGACACACTCTAATGCTGCATTCATAACCAAGTGGGAAAGTAGTATTTACTGGAAAAATACACTTGAACGATCCTTCAACTGGTAATTACTAGTCTAGCATCCCTGAGCTCCGACTTCTCCCACCTCTGACCTCAACTACTAAGGAAATTACCTTGATAACAGTATTTACAAAACATTATTTATAAAAAGCAATCTATTAATATCGTTTTTGAACACTAGGATTTGTTTACTGACATGATAGCTGTACTTTGAGTTTATGGTTGTCAAAGCATGTTGGCCATTAGCCAATCAGAGTATCTCAAGGAGTTCAAAGAACGTGGGCGCGTTCGAGTAATCACTTTTGTCAAGTCGGTGACCCACAACGGTCACCACCTTTCAAAAGTGTGTTGCATTATGGGCATAAAAATTGTCCGACTTGCAACTACGTGATGAGTGTATGAACTTTACAAAAATCATGTGATCAAAGGACATGCAGTTTTTGATGAAGTCGCCTTCAAGTAGCTGCAATTGCTTCTCACCAACTACACAATGCAGCCATCACCTGCATTGTTGGAGGCACTGTTTGTCAACCAATCATTAGGGTATTTCTGTTTGACCCACGTGAATGTGGCCAAAGACATGACTGAAACATAAGCCAACTTTGCCACGGTTCTAAAGCTACAGGAGATATACATGAAAGTGATATGGGAATATGACACTCAGACTCATAGGAACCTATAAAACGTAGCTAGCTTCATAAACATAAAATATATTTGGAATAAATAACCAAACTAGAAAACTAGCTAGCCAGCTGTGGGTAAATGTAGCTAGCTACCTGCCATGAGTACTAGCTGCCATAGCTTGCTAGGTATATCAATAGCTTCAGGTTGGTTGTGTTTAGGCTCAATTTCAAGATTTCCAACAAGGACTTTGCCTCTCAGATCAAGGCTCATTCGGATGTGACGATGTAAAACGTCATTCAAGGGCTGTCTTTTTTTATTTTATTTAACCTTTATTTAACGAGGCAAGTCAGTTAATTTCTTATGGCTGCAGGGGCAGTATTGAGTAGCTTGGATGAAAAGGTGCCCAGAGGTGCCCAGAGTAAACTGCCTGCTCCTCAGTCCCAGTTGCTAATATATGCATATTATTATTGGTATTGGATAGAAAACACTCTGAAGTTTCTAAAACTGTTTGAATGATGTCTGTGAGTATAACAGAACTCATATGGCAGGCAAAAACCTGAGGAAAAATCAAATCAGGAAGTGGGAAATGAGAGGTTTGTAGGTTTTCAACTCATCGCCTATCAAATACACAGTGGGGTATGGGTCATTTTGCACTTCCTACGGCTTCCACTAGATGTCAACAGTCTTTAGAACCTTGTCTGATGCTTCTACTGGGAAGAGGGGCCGAATGAGAGGGGATTGAGTAAGGTCTACCATGACCTGAACATGCGTTGACCATGCACATTCATGTGAGAGCGAGCTCTGTTCCATCGCACTTCTGAAGACAAAGGAATTCTCCGGTTGGAACATTATTGAAGATTTATGTTAAAAACATCCTAAAGATTGATTCAATACATCGTTTGACATGTTTCTACTGACTGTTACGGAACTTTTTGACATTTCGTCTGCTTTTAGTAAACGTGCTTCGTGACTTTGGATTTGTTTACTAAACGCGCTAACAAAAGGAGCTATTTGGACATAAATGATGGACATTACCAAACAAATCAAACATTTATTGTAGAACTGGGATTCCTGGGAGTGCATTCTGATGAAGATCATCAAAGGTAAGTGAATATTTATAATGTTATTTCTGACTTCTGTTGACTGCACAATATGGCGGGTACCTGTATGGCTTGATTGGGCTCTGAGCGCCGACCTCAGATTATTGCAAGGTTTTTGCTTTTTCTGTAAAGCCTTTTTTAAATCTGACACAGCGGTTGCATTAAGAACAAGTTTATCTTTAATTCTATGTAAAACATGTATCTTTCATCAAAGATGATGAGTATTTCTGTTATTTGATGTGCCTCTGCAATTTCTCCGGATATTTTGGAGGCATTTCTGAACATGGCGCCAATATAAACTGAGGTTTTTGGATATGAATATGAACTTTATCGAACAAAACATATATGTATTGTGTAACATGAAGTCCTATGAGTGTCATCTGATGAATATCATCAAAGGTTAGTGATTCATTTTATATCTATTTCTGCTTTTTGTGACTCCTGTCTTTGGTTGGAAAAATGGCTGTGTTTTTCTGTGATTTGGCGGTGACCTAACATAATCGTTTGTGGTGCTTTCGCTGTAAAGCCTTTTTGAAATCGGACACTGTGGTGGGATTAACACGAAGTGTATCTTTAAAATGGTATGAAATACTTGTATGCTTGAGGAATTTTAATTGTGATTTCTGTTGTTTGAATTTGTCGCCCTGGACTTTCACTGGCTGTTGTCATATCGATCATGTTAACGGGATTGCAGCTCTAAGTTAACCAGTCTATCCCAGCCAAACCCTAACCCGGACAACGCTGGGCCAATTGTGCGCCGCCCTATGGGACTCCCAATCACAGCCGGTTGTGATACAGCCTGGAATCAAACCAGGGTCTGTAGTGACGACTCTAGCACTGAGATGCAGTGCCTTAGACGCTGTGCCACTCAGGAGCCTTTCTACTTCACGTTTGGACCATAACTAGTAATTGCTTTGTCCATTCTTTTTACAGACTATTGCAATTACACATACCCCCATCTTTGCCCATACAAAGTCATGAAAATCGCCATACTCCCGTTGACTATAACGGGGATCCTGTTTTCTGCAAACAATGCCTGCCTGCAGTACCACGGTCGGCCTTGAATTGCGTGGCTTCATCAAATATATTCTGGCTTCATTGAGAGGCAGTTGTTCTCCCCTGGTGACGACACAGATTTAGGTCGGCTAGAAAGCCTCCAGCTTTTGTCAAATTTACGTCAAATTTCATATTTCATAGCAGGTTAGGAGAATTAACGTAGCAGGTTAGGGTTAGCTAAAATGCCTAATTTTTTATACTTAAAAAAAAACTTTTGACGTTTTGAGTTGACAAAAGCTGGATTCGTTCTAACCTTGACTCCATGGGTTTATTACTACCAGAAGATCTTCTTTGACACCGGAAGTGTATCTTCAGTCATCGTTGGCGGCGGACCGTCAAAGCCAAAGGTAGCTGAGCTGGCTAATGTTTTAACGTTTAATTAGCTAACTAATCAATAATCCACATACAAATAATTGATCTTCAAAGACAAGCATTGCTGCCCCTTGGCTCGTTATGTAACGTTATTTTCTAGTCGAATTCGTGGCAAAACACACAAAGCAGAGCTTGCTAACGTTAGCTAGTTAGCTAACTAGGCACACTTGCTTGATTGTCAGCTAACGTTAACTTAGTAACTACAATTTTTATAAATAAACAAAGCTAACTAGCCAGGTCCAATCTATTGGCTAGGTATTAGTAACGTTAGTAGCTATAAAGATGTGTGTAATATACTTTTCATTGTCTGATTTCAGATTGTCACGCAGCACCCATGGGCTACTTGCTAACGTAGCTCACTCGTTAGCTAGCTACGGTAGCTCACTCGTTAGCTAGCTAACGTTACTGTAGCTATACTGATCAAAAATATAAACGCAACATGTAAAGTCTTGATTTCATGAACTGAAATAAAATATCCCAGAAATGTTCCAGACGCACAAAAAAACGTATTTCTCTCAAATTTTGTGCACAAATTAGTTTACTTCCCTGTTAGTGACCATTTCTCCTTTGCAAAGCTAATCCATCCACCTGATATGCATAGCATATCAAGAAGCTGATTAAGCTGCATGATCAGTACACAGGTGCACCTTGTGCTGGGGGCAATAAAAGGCCACTCTAAAATGTGCAGTTTTGTCACACAGCACAATGCCACAGCTGTTTTGAGGGAGCGTGCAATTGGCATGCTGACTGCTGGAATGTCCACAAGAGTTAATTTCTCTACCATAAGCCGCCTCCAACGACATTTTAGAGAATTTGGCAGTACGTCCAACCGGCCTCACAACCGCAGACCAGGTGTAACCATGCCAGCCCTAGTCCTCCACTTCCAGATTCTTCACCTGCGGGATCATCTAAGACCAGCCACCCGGACAGCTGATGAAACTGAGGAGTATTTCTGTCTGTAATAAAGCCCTTTAGTGGGGAAAAACTCATTCTGGTTGGGTTGTCCTGGTTCCAAGTGGGTGGGTGTATGTCCTCCCAGGCCCACCCATGGCTGCACCCCTCTCTAGTCAGGTGAAATCGATAGATTAGGGCCTAATTTATTTATTTAAATTTACTGATTTCCTCATATGATGTGTAACCCAGTAAAATGGTTGCATGTTGCGTTTATATTTTTGTTCAGTATAGATTTGTAGCTAGTTCACTAACGTTAGCTTACCAGCTAGCTGTCCACATAGCTATCGACAGCGTGCTAGCTGCAACTCTTGACTTGATAGTTCACAAGTCTTACATTTGTTTTAAATTGTTAGCTGGCCGGTTGGCTGGCACACTATTCTAGCTGTCTGGCACACTATTCTAGCTGGCTGTCTGGCACACTATTCTAGCTGGCTGGCTGGCTCCCTATTCCAGCTGGCTGGCAGGTTGGCTGTCCGGTTGGCTGGCTGGCCCACTATTCTAGCTAGTAATGGCCCATTCAACAACAACACATGTCCTCTAAACAAGCAAGATCTTCAATGTATGTTTTTGTAACTTCCTGTGTTGTTTAGATGAGTGGTGGCACTGATGGAAATAAGGAGTTCCACGAGCAGCTCCGGTTGCAGCAGCTGTATGGCCAGAGACAGGCGGACGGAGCTGACGCTAACACCTTCGTGGACCCAGAGGATGGGACAGTGTATGACTGGGACCACGACAAGAAAGCATGGTTTCCTAAAGTGTGTTACCTTCACGTCTTCTGCTTAGCTAAAACCTTCCATTTCTGTCTGCAACGACTTGATGTTGTAATACAAGGATGGGCAACTGGCTGACGGATGCGGCTGCCTTTTGTAGGCTTGCGGACCAATTTCCCCCCTCCCCCCAGAAAATTATATATATCTATATATATATATATATTAGGAACTCAGTCAGGTTCTCAACTGACAGTTGATAGTTAGAATAATAGAAATCACAAGGTGCAATTTCGAAATTTGCTTGTGCATCAGCAGTCATTCAATTAGCCCATGTCAGCAAACATTTTTAGATCGGTTAATTAGTCTAGCGGCCAGCTATCTAAACTTGTAAGCATGGTCGAATAACCGACCTTGGTGGGGCCCAGTTATCATATAAAAAAAACTGCAAACATTTTCCTCCATTCTATGACAAAATGTGTATAATTGCAGGAAATTAAAACAGCAAATTAAAACAGCAAATTAAAACAGCAAAATTTTTCTCTCCGCCCTATAGCAAAATGTTTAGAATTGCAGCAGACTTGCTTTGAAGCTGCAACATTTTCTCTACTCCACATTGCAAAAGGTGCAGAATTGCGGGAAATGATGGGGGATGACCCACATGCTACTGCGGCCCCTCATGACGAGGTCTGATTTTTTGATGGCCCCCACCCCCAACAAAGTTGCCCATCCCTGTTCTAATGTTATGTTTCTAGAACCTTTTAGAATTGCCATGGCCCTCTGTCAGTTTTCATGGATTTGTGAGAATATGTTGTGCGAAGTAGTGGTTGGGCTAATTCTGGTCTTCTCGTCCAGATAACAGAGGACTTCCTTGCTGCTTATCAAGCTAACTACGGCTTCACAAAGGATGGGGAGCATGATCCAAATGCTGCGTGTGCACCTGACACGGACACAACAGCCAAGCCAGAAGAGGGGAAGAAAGCCGAGAAGCGCACTGACACGGAACAGCCGAAAGATGGCAAAAAGGAGAAAGGAGATAAAAGGAAGGCTGATACTGCAGGTACAGGATGTCTTACAGACGTGTTTAGAATGAAATCGACATGTGACTTGGTGTATCCTCAAAGGGAATACTCAAACAAATATCATTGTCTTTGCAGCCTGGTTTGATGTGGAAACCGACAAGAATACCAATGTGTACGTGTCAGGTAAGTCTCCCTTCTCTGGATATGGCTACCAGACCTAAGTTCAAATACTATTTACTGTATTTTGAATACAGTACTTTCAAATACATTTCAAAACAATTATTTAGACAAAGTTTCTTTGAAAATTAAAGTAGTTGAATATTGGAATGTATTTGCAGGGCTCCAGGTGAACATTTTCTCCTGGTACCACTAAGTTTTTGGTGGCACCATGCCCCAATGTTCTTTGCAGTGTCACGCATTAGAATCA
This sequence comes from Salvelinus fontinalis, assembly GCF_029448725.1. Lineage (NCBI taxonomy): Eukaryota > Metazoa > Chordata > Actinopteri > Salmoniformes > Salmonidae > Salvelinus > Salvelinus fontinalis. Next base: position 54,889,006 of record NC_074677.1, on the reverse strand, counting down.
TGTGTAATCATCATATACAGTTATTCACAGTGATTTATTAAAAAGTGTAATAGACTAATGAGGTGGTATTCAATAAATACGTTGTTTTATTTAACATGTGATTCAAAATATTTAGATGTGCAACCTAATCCAGTGAATGTCATGAATTGTGGGTTGACAGTAGTCTTTTGTTGATATATTTTACTGTTAAAATAGGCCTCCAGAATGTTCTTTAAAAAAAAAAAATGTTTTTATAGAAATCTATTTGCCTGCATCTACACCTACTCATTCAAGGGTTTTTCTTTATTTTTAATATTTTCTACATTGTAGAATAATAGTGAAGACTAATATCAAAGGCTAATTCACGACCTGAGTAAATGGAAACTCAAAACACGTTAGCTAAATCGCTAGCTCTAAACATAATGCCCACTGCTAGTAGCCATGCGTTAATCTAACAATAATTGAGGCCTATGCAATCGTAATGGCTGATTCCCATTTTGCGGTCTCCGTATATCTCAAAGCCATATCAAATATGTTGGTTGTAAAATATTTGCTATTGAGCTCAACATTGAGAGTTGAAGAAAAAAAACGTTTTATACCTATAGAAATCTGAGAACCTCCTCTCTTCAACAGGAAAGCTGTCTTTTACACGCAGTTGGATTTAAAAATGTTTTTACCAAATTACCCCGGAGCATTTTTTCCCCCGGGAAAGAAGAGAGAGAGAGAGTGGCTCGTTCAACACAGCATCGGGCCCTGTGAAACAGATATAGCGGCAGGAAGACACTTTCATTACAAATCATGGTTTTATCCTCTCCAAAAAATAGGATGTCTTTAGTGAGGTGGTGCGATTTAAATGGTCGCAGTCTGGATCCCTGATTTGGAAATATGTTTTGAAAGTATTGGCATGTATTTAACACTACTTCAAATATAAGTCGTTGTTTTCGGGCTTGTGCTTTGGCCAGTGTATTTGAAAATACTCAAATACACCGAAAATAAGAACTCCAAATATTTAAATAGACGTGTATTTTGAACCCAGATCTGATGGCTACCAACACAATTGGATTTCACTGTTTAGGCAGAAATGCATTGTTCAGGCAAGTTCCTACTGTCCTTTCAGTCAGGGAAGTTATTTTCTATTCCTCAGGTCTTCCACCGGACATCACCACGGAGGAGTTTGTTGAGGTCATGTCTAAGTGTGGCATTGTTATGAGGGACCCCATCTCTGAGGAGTACAAAGTCAAACTCTACAGGGACGGCCAGGGGAACCAGAAAGGCGACGGACTCTGCTGTTACTTAAAGGTGAGTGCTCTGGGCTTAGCGTTGTGATGGTTCGTTGTGTGTGTGTTTTGGTCTTACGAGGAGTGTAATCGAGACCATTAGTGTTCTCCCAGCGTTAGTGGGCAACGTCTGGGTGGATCTCTTTGTTGCTATGCGTCTATTTCCATGAGAGGATGTGTGTGTGTGTAGCGCTTCCATTCAGCGTGCTTCTCCTTTCCCCCTCCCTTGCAGAAGGAGTCTGTAGCCCTGGCTGAGCGACTGATTGACGAGTCAGAGATCAGGGGGTATCAGCTCCACGTGGAGGCTGCCAGGTTCGAGCTCAAGGGTCAGTACGACGCCAGTAAGAAGAAGAAGAAGAGCAAGGATTACCGCAAGAGGATGAAGGCACAGCAGAAGTATGTCCCGTCCTGCCATATTTCTGTAACTGGAATTGGAATAGCGCAATGCTTCTGGGCATTTAGGTGTCCCTTTTTAGGCTTTTGTGTGGCTCATCTCTCACCATTGATCTGACTGATAGGCAGCTGGACTGGAGGCCAGAGAAGAAAGGGGAGGCGCGCAAGAGGCATGAACGTGTGCTCATCATCCAGAACATGTTCCACCCCAATGACTTTGAGGTGAGCAAATACCTCTCTCACTCACTCACTCACTCACGACCACAAAGAGCTGTTGTGAATAGATATAGATGACTGGTGTGAGGGCAGCAAATACCCCCAGCGCAATGAGTCGTTTAAAGTGATTTAGACTCCTTACTATCGACAGCACTGTGGTATTTCAGGGAGTCGGGCTTGAGTCTTTCTCCCGTCAGAGATCAGGAATCGTTGTGTTCTACTTTCACATCCCAACACTTCACCTCCAGTCCTTTTCTGCACGGTAGTAAACCTGTGTACCGTATCTCTGTCCCACAGGAAGACCCCCTGGTGTTAAATGAGTACCGAGACGACCTCCGGACTGAATGTGAGAAATTTGGTCAGGTGAAGAAGGTCATAATTTTTGATGTAAGTGCCTACTGATGGGAATCAGCTCACTTCATTTCAGTCACTCTGGTATAATTAAGCAAGAAGGCCTGAGGGGGTGTGGTATATGGCCGATATACCACGGCTAAGGGCTGTTCTTAGGCACAGTCCTTAGCCGTGGTATATTGGCCATATATCACAAACCCTCGAGGTGCCTTATTGCTATCATAAACTGGTTACCAACGTAATTAGAGCAGTTAAAAAAATAAAAATTGTCGTACCCGTGGTATACAGGCTGATATACCACGGCTGTAAGCCAATCAGCATTCAGGGCTCAAACCATCCAGTTTATGAAGCAAAATAACACACTCCAAAATCCGAAACATGTCCTCCGTAAGGTGTCAATTGGGAACCATATCTTTAGTGTTCTGACAGTAGCCATGGTTCTATCCAACCATTTTTATGCAGTGATTGACCTGTTGCATAAAACAAACTCACAGCAGGCCCGGTGGAAACAGCAAATTGTTGGTAAACTTTCCTGAATGTTGATAACATAAAATATATTCTATATGGGTGGGTAGTTTTCTGTCATTGAGAGAATGCAACAAATGGTAGTGGAAATGCTTTTATTTGTTGCCTAAATTGAGATATTTTGTCGAAGTAAACTTGGAAGCTAGCTCTGTTGTGTTCTCCTCCCACTATTACGACGTGGGAAACCATGGAGGTTATTAGGCTATGCAGTTGAACGGACTGAAGTAAGTTATGGTGAAGGACTGCATTTTCATGTCACCGGCGTATTTGTATGCTGGTGACATGATGATCGGTGCCTCGCTGTCGTGTAGGCTACCATGTCAACAATCCAAAAGAAACACGTCAAACTTTTTAAATTGACCAATCAAAGTTTATTGCGACAGAGTGTTTTGCCACGTGTGACATCACTGTGTGCTGCGTGTTATTCGCAACCAGTAAGTTAGACGGAAACACCTCTGGTGGGGAAATTTCACATTCAAATCTTTCGAGTAATTGGAGTGAAACCTAGCTAGTGACATGGTCCTATGTCTTCCATAGAGACATCCTGATGGAGTGGCCTCGGTGGCCTTCAAAGAGCCAGAGGATGCAGATGTGTGTCAGATAGCGCTGGACGGTCGCTGGTTTGGCGGCAAGAAGTTGTCAGCACAGCTGTGGGATGGATCCACTGACTACCAGGTAAGAACCATGCTGTTGCAACATTCGAAGCTGCTATGGCCCACATGTCAGCGCAGATGGGGCTCGTGAAGAGGCAGCGACAGGTAGTGCAGTTGCTAGGTCACTATTACATTGAAGTTAAGAGAGGCTTAACACCTCAACAATTGTTTCCCGGGAACATATCAACCACCGCTGTTAATGTACCATAGTGAAAATAACCGTTGACGTGTGTCTGTCTATAGGTGGAGGAAACCACGAGGGAGCGAGAGGAGAGACTGAAAGGCTGGGCAGCCTACTTAGAGGGTGGGAGCAAGGGGCCTGCACCGCCGGGGGCACCGCCAGGAAGTACAGAGGGACCAAACACAACCACAGAGGAGTCATCCAGCAAGGCAGAGGGACCTGTGACAGAGCCCTCCAACTCTCAGAGCCAAGAAGCAGGAGCAGAGGCAGTAGTAGACCCTGGGGTGGAACCAAAGACCTCTGAGGACGCAGAAGTAAGTTCCACTGACAGCAGCCTGGCAGGAAGTGATGAAGAAGACACATAGACAGACACACAGACATCACTGTACATCTCCTTGTGTTCAGCATATAAAAGGACAGTCTTGCCTGACGTCTGCTAAACTGCCCCCACACCTTGTTTGAGTGGCGGAAAGTGACACACTGATGAATAAGGCTATTGGGATGGAAATACTCTGTTGCATACTTAGTGATGAATAATAATAAAAAAAAGTTATTTGTATATTTTCAATTCTTTCCCTCCACATTGACCTGTTTTATTGATTGACCTCAATAATTTTCAACATGTCTTTTATACTAGGAATTTGTGTAATGAACTAAACGGGCTTGATTTGAATGCTCTGGTAATGGATACGCAGTAAGGGACCAAGCTTTGGAGAGGTCTTAAACTGAAAGGATTTACATCCATGTTTTTCATTGTCTCTCTTGAATATAGCAGCGAACTCGATTTCAACCTTAAAGCTAAAACTCCATCCTGTCTTGTCATGATTTGTTTTGAGATGGAAAATAAACGCAACGTTACCAATGGCAACCGTGCATGGTATTGTGTGTAATCTGTCACCCATGTTATTGATTTCTGTGTAGTTATTGCCATGAGGCAGTAGACTTGTTTTGTGTGTGTGTGTGTGTGTGTGTGTGTGTGTGTGTGTGTGTGTGTGTGTGTGTGTGTGTGTGTGTGTGTGTGTGTGTGTGTGTGTGTGTGTGTGTGTGTGTGTGTGTGTGTGTGTTTCATGAACAAAGTAACACAATACAATAAGAGTTGTGGAATGTTAAAGGGCAGCAGACACTGGGGAAGTAGTGGAAAGTGTTTCTGGCAGTGTTGAGGTTTCAGCCTGTGGGAGAGAGAGAGAGATATCAGTCTACTCTCCCGGTAGCAGGCTGGCTGTACTGAAGGCAGATTCACTTGGGTCAAGGCCTCCAACACCTCCAGCTTCCACACGAGCTCACGTGCAGCCTCTTAATGGTGTGCCCTAATGCGCTGTCACGCCAATAGCCATTGTCTTTCACACACAAAATGCTGCTGCACCCATCCTCTAACTATAACAGATTGTCCATCTCCAAGTAATGTAAAAAAAAAAACTTTTAAAAAATACATAAATAGCCTGACAAGCCGGACGTCCGCGACACTGCCCCTCCATCGTGTGTAGATGGGAAGCGTGTTGGGTGAGATCTGTGGTTGTATCCACGCCCTCAAGTCTAAGAATGGCGACCAATTAGCGTGGAGGCGAGGAGCGCCTCAATAGTTTTGGATTAGATGTGATGTGCCCACAAGGTTAATAAAGAAACGAGAGGGGAACGAAGTGTAAAACAGGATTTCCTTTTCCTCCCGCACACTGCCCTCAGACCCAGTCGGGAGGGTGACAATTCTGACGCCTGCAGGTGCCTAATTGTCAGTTATTTCGTCGTGCTCTGGCCACGTAAAATGGAAGTGGAGAATTCATGACTGTCAGACGGGAACTACAGTGCGTTCGGAAAGTATTCAGACCCATTGACTTTTTCCACATTTAGTTAAGTTACAGCCTTATTCTAAAATATATATATATATTTTAACTTTCTCATCAATCTACACACAATAATGATAAAGCGAAAACAGGTTTTTAGATTATTTTGGAAATGTATAAAGTAAAAGAACCTCCTAGAAGGCCAGCATCCAGGAGTCGCCTCTTCACTGTTGAGATTGGTGTTTTGCGGGTACTATTTAATGAAGCTGCCAGTTGAGGACTTGTGAGGCGTCTGTTTCTCAAACTAGACACTCTAATGTACTTGTCATCTTGCTCAGTTGTGCACCGGGGCCTCCCACTCCTCTTTCTATTCTGGTTAGAGCCAGTTTGCACTGTTCTGTAAAGGGAGTAATATACAGCGTGGTATGAGATTTTCAGTTTCTTGGCAATTTCTCGCATGGAATAGCCTTCATTTCTCAGAACAAGAATAACGTTTGAAGAAAGTGCTTTGTTTCTGGCCATTTTGAGCCTGTAAACGAACCCAGAAATGCTGATGCTCCAGATACTCAACTAGTCTAAAGAAGGCCAGTTTTATTGCTTTTTCAATCAACATAGCAGTTTTCGGCTGTGCTAACATAATTGCAAAAGGCTTTTCTAATGATCAATTAGCCTTTTCTAATGATCAATTAGCCTTAAATTATAAATTTGGATTAGCTAACACAACGTGCCATTGGAAAACAGGAGAGATTGTTGCTGATAATGGGCCTCTGTACGCCTATGTAGATATTCCATAAAAAATCTGTTGTTTCCAGCTAAAATAGTAATTTACAACATTAACAATGTCTACACTGTATTTCTGATCAATTTGATGTTATTTTAATAGACCAAAAATTTCATTTTTTTTTCAAAAACAAGGAGATTTCTAAGTGACCCCAGACTTTTGAACGGTAGTGTATATCCAATGCAAAAAACATCTACATTTAAATGGTATTAATATTAATTTCCATATATTTCCATTATTTCCCATATATTCCCGTTAATTCCCATGTATTCCCGTTAATTCCCACGGAAAGTTTCCACCCCCGAATATTCCCCAAAATGTGCAACCCTAGTTGAGGCACGGATCTGGGGAATGGTACCAAAAAATTTCTTAAACAGCCAAACTGAGCAAGACTCTTTGATCTGATGAAACCAAGATTGAACCCTTTGGCCTGAATGCCAAGCGTCATGTCTGGAGGAAACCTGGCACAATCCCTACGGTGAAGCATGGTGGTGGCAGCATCATGCTGTGGGGATGTTTTTCATCTGCAGGGACTTGGAGACTAGTCAGGATCGAGGGAAAGATGAACGTAGCAAAGTACAGAGAGATCCTTGATGAAAACCTGCTCCAGAGCGCTCTGGACCGCAGACTGGGGCGAAGGTTCACCTTCCAACAGGACAACGACCCTAAGTACACAGCCAAGACAACGCAGGAGTGGCTTCGGGACAAGTCTCTGAATGTCCTTGAGTGGCCCAGCCAGAGCCCGGACTTGATCCCGGTCGAACATCTCTGGAGATGAAAATAGCTGTGTAGCGACGCTCCCCATCCAACCTGACAGAGCTTGAGGGGATCTGCAGAGAATAACGGGATAAACTCCCCACATACAGGTGTGCCAAGCTTGTAGAATCATTCTCAAGAAGACTTGAGGCTGTAATCGCTGCCAAAGGTACTTCAACAAAGTACTGAGTCTGAATCCTTTTGTAAATGTGATATTTTCAATAAATTTGCAAAAATGTCTAAAAACCTTTGTCATTATGGGGTGTAGATAAGGGGGGACAATTTAATAATGTTTAGAATAAGGCTGTAACGTAACAAAATGTGGAAAAAGTCAAGGGGTCTGAATACTTTCCGAATGCACTGTATTTCAGGAGGTATAGCAGCATCTTTTCAGCTTAGTAGACATTATCCATGTTTGTCACTGTCACATTTGCATTAAAGATAACCTTACAGGACACTGTATATATACTGAGGTAAATAATGATTCTGGATTTGCAATGGTTACTTGAAGGGACTGCATCCCATAATAATAGGCCACACCCAACGACCAACCACTAAAATGACCAAAGGAGTAGAATAGATGAATTTGAAGCCCCAGCCATTGTCCTCTCCATGACCCTGTGACCAGTCTGGATACCGCGGGGATGATGACCTTGTATCAACAGATGACCCTGCACCCCGAAGCTCCAAGACTGGGCTTGGATGGACCGCCTGTCCCCATCATTCTATATAGGCTTGGCCAGCATGGCTGCCAGTAATGGAGCCACAGATGGAAGGACAGACATCTCAACATGCCTTCTTGTACATTATTGATGCCCTGGCACTAATATTAGTTTCCTCCATCTGTTTCATCTAGATAAAGTTTTTAGATCGACATGGACAATGACAAGATGAAAGATTGAATTCTTCCGATTTCTCCTGTCCAATTTGACCCTACACCGTCTCGTGTTCTAGAACGTCAGAGACGGTCGCTAGCCTGGCATGTATTGTTTTATCCAATGCATCCTGCCACTCTGTTACTTTCCTGCTCGCAGGCCAGCCTCATCTGAAATGTCAATGTGGGGTAGACAGTACATGCACAACATGGCTATGTTTGTTATAGAGCACGGTGCTGCCAGCCCCACATGAAGAAATACTATAGGTAACTATAGTATAAATACTGTAGCATTACAGTGTTTATGTGGACATTACTGTAGTATTTATTCATTTTTTTGGTTTAGGATATGACTAGTAAACTGTAGTATTCACTATACACTGAGTGGACAAACATTAGGAACACCTGCTCTTTCCATGACATTGACTGACCAGGTGAATCCAGGTGGAAGCTATGATCCCTTATTGATGTCACTTGTTAAATCCACTCCAGTCAGTGTAGATGAAGGGGAGGAGATAAGTTAAGGAAGGATTTTTAAGCCTTGAGACAATTCAAATCAAATGTTATTTGTCACATACACATGGTTAGCAGATGTTAATGCGAGTGTAGCGCAATGCTTGTGCTTCTAGTTCCGACAATGCAGTAATAACCAACGAGTAATTTAACCTAACAATTTCACAACAACTACCTTATAGACACAAGTGTAAAGGGATGAAGAATATGTACATAAAGATATATGAATGAATGATGGTACAGAACGGCATAGGCAAGATGCAGTAGATGGTATAGAGTACAGTATATACATATGAGATGAGTAATGTAGGGTACGGTACGTAAACATAAAAGTGGCATTGTTTAAAGTGGCTAGTGATACATGTATTACATAAAGATGGCAAGATGCAGTAGATGGTATAGAGTACAGTATATACATATGAGATGAGTAATGTAGGGTATGTAAACATTATATTAGGTGGCATTGTTTAAAGTGGCTAGTGATACATTTTTTACATCAATCTTTCCATTATTAAAGTGCTGTAGTTGAGTCAGTATATTGGCAGCAGCCACTCAATGTTAGTGGTGGCTGTTTAACAGTCTGATGGCCTTGAGATAGAAGCTGTTTTTCAGTCTCTCGGCCCCTGCTTTGATGCACCTGTACTGACCTCGCCTTCTGGATGGTAGCGGGGTGAACAGGCAGTGGCTCGGGTGGTTGTTGTCCTTGATGATCTTTATGGCCTTCCTGTGACATCGGGTGGTGTAGGTGTCCTGGAGGGCAAGTAGTTTGCCCCCGGTGATGAGTTGAGACATGGATTGTGTATTTGTGCCATTCAGAGAGTGAATGGGCAAGACAAAATATTTAAGTGTCTTTGAACAGGGTATGGTAGTAGGGGCCAGGCGCACCGGTTTGAGTGTGTCAAGAACTGCAACGCTGCTGTTTTATTAACGCTCAACACTAAATATAGTATTTACTCTAGTGTTTTGGTTTATTTTCTTAGACATTGAAGTGGGGACTTTTTGTTTGTTTTTTCCAAAAAAAAATCCTACGTTTTTTCCTCTGTTCAATCAAAATCAAAAGCAATAGTCAAGTTAAGTTAAGTTAAGTTTAAAAACAATCAACAGTCAAAAATAAACATCAAATCACACATTAAACCGCCTAACAAACATTCTAACACATTAAACCGTCCACATCACCAACAAACTAACATGGTCCAAGCACACCAAGACAGTCGTGAAGAGGGCATGACAAAACCTATTCCCAGAAGACTGAAAACATTTGGCATGGGTCCTCAGATCCTCAAAAGGTTCTACAGCTGCACCATCGAGAGCATCCTGACTGGTTGCATCACTGCCTGGTATGGCAACTGCTCGATCTCCGACCGCAAGGCACTACAGAGGGTAGTGCGAACGGCCTAGTACATCACTGAGGCCAAGCTTCCTGCCATCCAGGACCTCTATACCAGGCGGTGTCAGAGGAAGGCCCTAAAAATTGTCGAAGACTCCAGCCACCCTACTCTCTGTTGTTATCATCTATGCGTTGTCACTTTAATAACTCTACCTACATGTACATATTACCTCAACTAACCGGTGCCCCCACACATTGACTCTGTACCGGTACCCCCCTGTATATAGTCTTGCTATTGTTATTTTACTGCTGCTCTTTAATTACTTTTATTTCTTATTCTTATCCGTATTTTTTTAAACTGCATTGTTGATAAGTAAGCATTTCATTGTAAGGTCTGTATTCGGCTCATGTGACTAATACAATTTGATTTGAAATCAAGACAACCAAGGTTACTGTCATCCCAGAAGGAAAAAGCAATGGATCACCATAAAAGCAACAACAAAAAACTTCAAAGCAAAATAAGGAAATCAGTAAGATAAATATTGCTTTCACTGTTCGTGTTTCTGTGTTTCTCTTCAAAGTCTGTTGAGGAATGAATCTTGTATGAGTTTGGTCTGGTGGTGTGGTTGATGGTGTGTCTGTGTCCTTCTGTCGGGGGAGGGGATGGGGTCTGGGCTGGCAGTGGCTCGATGGAGGTGGCAGTTGTGGTGTCTGCTCCTGTGTCCAGGGTTGTTGCTGGGACTGGAACTGGGAACCGGGGATTGGTGCAGGTGCTGGGTCGGGATCTGGGTCTGTAGAGGGGAGGAAGGTCAACCTGAGGAGCAAGCAGGCACACAAGGGAGCAAGACCATAAGGTATGGGCTGGCACGTCCCTTAGGCCCTCTCTCTCCTTAAGGAAAACCACTGGACATATACTAAAAGAGCACATTTCCCATAAGCTGTAGTAAGTAAGTAAAGAGACTTGGGGCTTGTAGGGATAGCTCAGAGCTTCCACCCCTCTTCTCAGTGTGTCTGTCCAGTCAAGGGTGAGGTTTGCCAAGGGACAAGGGGGCTTGATTTGAATTAAAACAAACTTCATTGTATAATATAATGTAAAGAAGAAAAATATAGATTTTTTTTTAAAGAGGGAGGGGTTGGGTAGGGGATACAGACCCAATTTCGGGTAAGGGTTTAGTTTTAGGGTGTAGGGTTGGGAATAGGAAGGGGTTCGGGGAGGGATTTAATATCTTTATTAGAAGAAGAAAAAACCATTGGAGATGGGACCTTGCTCTTACGGTTGCTGGGAGGACCTGGTGCTTTATGATTGTGAGTAGTTGGTTGAGAGGATTACCCACAGGTCTTCTACAGAGCAGCAACACACTGGGCACATGGAGGTTTGGATCGGAGGTAAGTAGTTTGGGAAGTATAGATATTCCTGTTGATGTTTTTATAATTGGTCACTGCAAGTAAGTATACGTGTTTTAAATGGCTGTAGGGAATATGGTCTATACTTGGGATATAGGTTTCTCACTCATGGATGGCACATATTGGAATATGGGGGATGGGAATGAAAACTTGGGCATATCAATACAGTGTGTAGTGTAGCCTTCTAGTTTATCCACAGAATTCTATAGTAAGAACTACCTACAGTACACATGATCGAGGGATACTACAGTGTGTAATATACAGTAGTATTCCACAGCTCCAGACTAACCTTTTCCCCTGCTGAAAGGTTTTGATGGCACCAGCCAATGAGTTGGACCCAAAGTTTTGCCAAGGCATCACACAATAGGAAAAACTGATCTTATAAAATCATTCACATAGCAAATCAGCAGGAATGCATAATTCAACATATGTTTATGTGCAACCTAAACCAGATTGTCATGAATTTTGGATTGACTGGTAGACTGTTGTTTCTGTATCAAAATAGGACTCCAGAATTTCACTCTTTTGCAGTTCCTCAGCGGGGTCAGTTCCTCTCTGCTTTCCTCATGTCAAAATAAAAGTCCCCCACAAGTTCTTGCTTTTTTGTTGTTGCAGGTAAGCGGAGAGGAAGTAGATCTATAACAGACCCACGTTTGGAAAGCCTGTTTAAACGACATTCTATTTGACGTTTTTTTCTCAATTTCCCCCATGCGTAAGAACCAACCCTTTTAGTGTTGCTAAAAGCAGCTAGCTTCTTGGTAGCTAGTTATGAGGTTGGGAACTTTTCTGGGCTAGCTAGCACCAACTTCATAAAATTGCTAAGGGGCTAGTAGTATGACAGAGGAACAACTATCAAGGCCAGACCCAAATTCAGACACAGGAGGCAGATGGTTGGAGTCTTACAATGTTTATTAATCCAAAGGGGTAGGCAAGAGAATGGCCGTGGACAGGAAAAAAGGTCAAAACCAGATCAAAGTCCAGGAGGTAGAGAGTGGCAGACTGGCTCGTGGTCAAGGCAGGCAGAATGGTCTGGCAGGCGGGTACAAAGTCCAGAAACAGGCAAGGGTCAAAACCAGGAGGACTAGAAAAAGGAGAAATGCAAAAAGCAGGAGAACAGAAAAACCGCTGGTTGACTTGGAAACATACAAGACGAACTGGCACAGAGAGACAGGAAACACAGGGATAAATACACTGGGGAAAAAATAAGCAACACCTGGAGTGGGTGGAGACAATCACAAGGACAGGTGAAACAGATCAGGACGTGACAAACAAAGTTTGTGGCCTGCTGGAGGTCATTTTGCAGGGCTCTGGCAGTGCTCCTCCTTGCACAAAGGCGGAGGTAGCGGTCCTGCTGCTGGGTTGTTGCCCTCCTACGGCCTCCTCCACGTCTCCTGATGTACTGGCCTGTCTCCTGGTAGCGCCTCCATGCTCTGGACACTACGCTGACAGACACAGCAAACCTTCTTGCCACAGCTCGCATTGATGTGCCATCCTGGATGAGCTGCACTACCTGAGCCACTTGTGTGGGTTGTAGACTCCGTGTCATGCTACCACTAGAGTGAAAGCACCGCCAGCATTCAAAAGTGACCAAAACATCAGCCAGGAAGCATAGGAACTGAGAAGTGGTCTGTGGTCACCACCTGCAGAACCACTCCTTTATTGGGGGTGTCTTGCTAATTGCCTATAATTTCCACCTTTTGTCTATTCCATTTGCACAACAGCATGTGAAATTTATTGTCAATCAGTGTTGCTTCCTAAGTGGACAGTTTGATTTCACAGAAGTGTGATTGACTTGGAGTTACATTGTGTTGTTTAAATGTTCCCTTTATTTTTTGAGCAGTGTAATAAAACACAGGAGAATCACATTTTTGACTGCACTCAGCCTTTACAGGTTTACAGATCCCTGATATTTGCCCCTCATTCCTCTTGCCTCAGCCCCCACCTCCTACATCAACTGATCCACTGTATTATTCCGGATAAGTGATTACTTTTTGAGACGTTGTTGAGGATTTACAATTCATTACCACTGTGGAAGAGCAAAGCAGAGAGGGGATCAAGGAGATACACTGATGTGACACCTGGTCTTATAGACTGCTGAGACTGATGAGATCAAGGGTGTATCTCTCTCAAAGGGTTACATCCTGACCCCTGGAAGCTTGTAAGCGTTATGGCTCAGAGAAGTTCTTTCTCTCGGATAACAATCTGAAGAGCTTTTGAGCAGCCTCATTCCACCTTCTCAGGTTCTCTTTCGATGACCAACATACTCAAAGCTAGAGGTACAGTAGTATTGTTTACACTGAAATGCAGTTCTACTTGACAGCCAGAAGAGATAGTCAGTCTATTTCAAGTGTATTGTCTTGCTTTCTGTTTTGATGGGGGACGCGCTGGCATCAGATTCCACATGGTCAATAGATAAGCAGTGTGTCTCTGTATGGGGAAAGTGAGATGCCCCGTGAGATGGGACAGTATCATGGCACTTCAGACAGAAGATGCCTCTTTCGACAACCACAGGAAGAAATGGCCCATTCAAATAAAAGCCTTAGGCCCCAGATCTTCATGCATGCAGCTATTTTTATATTTACAGGAACATAAGTGTAACATTATCTGACTGTGAAAAGTATGATTAATCCAAGTGTGCAGGTTGTGACTAATTAGGGACTTAGCCACTCAACAGAACACCTTGTATTCCGTCATGACTCACGGCTCATGGTAAAAATACACTCTCTGTGCATTAGTGCAATAGTGTGCTTTCTTCATGGAATAGAAACAATTTGGGGTTTTCGTCTAATCACATTAGTCTATTAACCGTAGCCTACCCTTGTTGGTTAATACAACTACACTGAACAAAAATATAAACGCAACATGTAAAGTGTTTGTCCCATGTTTCATGAGCTGAAATAAAATGTGATTACATTCCTGTTAGTGAGCATTTCTCCTTTGCAAAGATAATCCATTCACCTGACAGGTGTAGCATATCGCGAAGATGATTAAACAGCATGATCATTACACAGGTGCACCTTGTGCTGGGGACAATAAAAGTGCACACAACACAATGCCACAGATGTCTCAAGTTTTGAGGGAGCGTGCAATTAGCATGTTGACTGCAGGAATGTCCACCAGAGCTGTTGTCAGAGAATTTAATGTTAATGTCTCTACCATAAGCTGCTTCCAACGTTGTTTTAGAGAATTTGGCAGCACGTCCAACCGGTCTCACAACCGCAGACCACGTGTAACCACGCCAGCCCAGGACCTCCACATCTGGCTTCTTCACCTGCGGGATCGTCTGAGACCAACCACCCGGACAGCTGATGAAACTGTGGGTTTGCACAACTGTAGAATTTCTGCACAAACAGTAAGAAACCGTCTCAGGGAAGCACATGTACATGCTCGTCGTCCTCACTAGGGTCTCGACCTGACTTCAGTTGGCAAATGCTCAACTTCGACGGCCACTGGGACCCTGGTGAAGTGTGCTCTTCATGGATGAATCCTGGTATCAACTGTACCGGGCAGACGGCAGTAGTTGAGTATGGCGTTGTGTGGGCGAACAGTTTGCTGATGTCAACATTGTCAACATCAAAATCCTCACCCCTACCTTTATTTTAAGGTATCTGTAACCAACAGATGCACATCTGTATTCCCAGTCACGTGAAATCCATAGATTAGGGCCTAACGAATGTATTTAAATTGACTGATTTCCTTATAGTGAATGAACTGTAACTCAATAAAATATTTGAAAGTGTTGCATGTTGTGTTTATATTGTGGTTCAGTGTATTTTAGAGTAATGCCCTGTTCTTTGCGTAGCATGGTATTCAATTAAAACGAAGACAACTGCCAAGGGGACAGTGAGATGAATAAAGAGTTGGCGTTGAGCCGCCTGGGGCCGTTTTGTCGATAGATAGCCTGGTACTCTTTTGGAAGTGTATAGCTACAGATGCATGATTTTAATTTGAGACAGTTTGCTACAACAGTAAAATAATCCCAAAGCAACAGGAAATGTGAATTATGAGTATTAGAATCAGGCCTAATGGACATTTGTTGTACTGGTTACATTTTTCGTTAGGGCAAATCAAGTCTGACATTTTAAAGTGAATATTACAAACTTTAGAAGCCTTTTTAAACCTTGAATACACTATCAATTTGCATTTCCTTCTGTGCAGGAACATTCTCAGCACCAAAAGACTGATCAAATTAAGAGCCTACATCTGTAGAGCTGCAAGCGAGAGCAGGAGAAACTGAAATCTGCAGGCGACTGATATTTATTGCCCATGTTTGCACTGACAAGGTGTGAGTGGGAGATCCAGAAAAATTCTCCCCCGGCCCCTTGAAATTACTCGTCCAGCGCCACCAACTCAGCAAGTGCTACCATGGTAGTTGAGAGCAGCAACTTAAATTTTAGCACCGAGGACAGCTCCGGGACGAACCTCAGCGCTAATGACAGTGTCCTCGACACTCTCATGTCCAGGGAGCAGCCCGAACTCGGCAGGACAGGGCACACAGTGGTAGCCGTGTTTCTCGGTGTCATTTTCCTGTTGGGATTCCTCAGCAACTTATTCGTCCTTCTCGTCTTTGCGCGGTTTCAGGTGCTGAGGACACCCATCAACCTCATCCTGCTCAACATCAGTGTGAGCGACATGCTGGTGTGTATCTTCGGAACTCCCTTTAGTTTTGCCGCGAGCCTCTATGGCAGATGGCTCATCGGAGCCCACGGGTGCAAATGGTACGGTTTCGCCAACTCGCTTTTCGGTGAGTTGACTTGGTGATCTATACGCTTCCTATCCTATTCATACTGGTAACGTTTCAGAGAGACTGGAATCCGAGGGAGAAAAGTACGTCATCTCATGTTTCAACAGGTCCCCTCACGCCATGCTCTCTGCCCTGTGTGAGAGATGCTACATGTAGTCTTGAATGTGATGGATGATGCATTAACATAACAGTAAATAAGCAACGAACAGTTTTGATCTTCGAGACACACTACAGTCAGTTTGACTGGTAAAGAGACATACTGTATTTTGAGTCAAGTGTTCCCGAGTCAAACCAGTCTTTCTTGATACATGTTTGTCTTTTTTTGTTATGTAGGTCTAAGTTTACACTGTATTTTGTCCATAGCTCAACAATATACCAACTAACCATTAGAATCATACCTACATCATATTTAGCTGACTGGATTTTTTTGCCACAGCGGAAATGATCAACAGTGTACTCCTGTGCAGTATATGCCCTGCATGCCTTTCATACACCAAGTGGAGTAACCTGGGCTTGCTCAGGACTTAAAATGCTGACATCTGGAGACAGAGTGTAATTTATATGACAGGTTTTAGAGTGCAAGGGTATGAGTTAAGGATTGCAATGTGAAAACATTTACTTCCTCTATGCTCAAGCATGTGAATGTGTGTGCCACATGCATTGCAATGGCCCATTGGTAATGTACTCCATGTAGACATTCTGGACAGTGTATTGCATAACCTTTACGTTTGAATGTAGCATTATGCTCACCAAAGCTACAATTCTACCTCCATCCATTTCTCTGTGCAGGCATCGTTTCTCTAGTATCCCTGGCAATCCTCTCCTACGAGCGCTACTCCACGATATTGTGTTACACAAAGGCTGACCCGTCTGACTACAAGAAGGCCTGGCTGGCCATCGCGGGCGCCTGGCTCTACTCCTTGGTGTGGACGGTGCCACCTTTCTTTGGCTGGAGCAGCTACGGTCCTGAGGGGCCAGGCACCACGTGCTCAGTGCAGTGGCACCAGCGCTCTTCTAGGAACATCTCCTATGTCACCTGCCTCTTCATCTTCTGCCTCCTGCTTCCCCTGCTACTCATGATGTTCTGCTATGGGAAGATCCTCTTTGCCATCCGCGGGGTGAGTCAGTGTTGTTGGTTTACGCTGTACGCATTATATTGATCATGGTGAGAATTTTGATGATGATGGTGGGCGTGCTTGCGTGTGAAAATGACAGTGGCCACAATGACAATCACGTCAAGGTTGATTATGTCTCTTCGACTGTTTGTCGCACAAACAACGTCGTTGGTGTGCTGAAGGAGTTTTCAAATAGCTTTGCCCCGAGTAAACATCTTCACCTCTCTCTGATGGCAGCATCTGTCTCTCAAAAAGCATATTTCATCTCCCTCTCCAGAGAGCCATCAATCTGCCACGGGCCCTGTCCTAGACCGCTCCCAAAAGACTGCTCAGAGTGCTTCAGCTTGCTGCCTGACATGTGTAGAAAACTGATTACGATCAAGGCAGCACAAATGCATTTTAAAAAACGGTCCTTGAATTGCAGCCCTTACACTCTATTTCCTATCATGTCTCTGATGTGTCACTGAAGGGAATTTTTTGCACACCTCCTAATGTGTTTTGTTAATAAATAAAAAAGATAAACTACTAAATCTTTAGGACTGTGTGATCTCTAGGGCTGTGTGATCTTTAGGACTGTGTGATCTTTAGGACTGTGTGATCTTTAGGACTGTGTGATCTTTAGGGCTGTGTGATCTTTAGGACTGTGTGATCTTAAGGACTGTGTGATCACAGCAGAATGAATAGATTCCACATGTTATGGTGAAATGTTAAAGACAGAGAAAATTATTGAAAAAGCAGGAAGTGGAAATGTCGCAATGTTTGTATAGCAGACCTTAGTTAAATATATTAGCAAGAAATCCTTGAACCACACGTTCAGTCCAATGAAACCATTTATCATGTTGGGACAGCTGTGAAAATCTAGTGGCCAACATCATTAAGGCTCAGTTCTGCCAGCTTGCAGTCTTCACTCTGAAAGCGAGGCAAGCTTGCTAGTCCACCTTTCCACTAGTGCAATAGTGAGACATTTGGGACATAAACAAATGAAAACTTAAAGGATGCTTGATTCTCACACATTTTTGTGGAAAATATATAGAAGATGAGTAACAGCGGTTGTGGCAATGACACCGTCTGTCTTTCCTCCAGGGGGAAAAATATGCCTAGAGAGGTCAGGTTTACAACAGGCTGTCAGCCTTAACTCAAATATGGCTCATCCACAACACGGTGCCCTTTGAGGTGGTGTCCTTCGCCTTGTGGCGGAAGGTTGGGCGGGAGACGGGGAGAGCTGAGGTTGATTGAGATCGCTGCTGACGCAACCTGTCTGAAAGTCGTCCGTCTTGGTGGCCAGAGCTCGTATAGGTCTCATGAATGAATCACCCCGGGGATTATTTTGAATCCAGATTGAATGTGTCTATCATTGGTCACTAATGACGACAACCTGTGGTACCGCTGGCTTCCTTGTTTTTACACCACATGTCACACAGAGGGACCATGGACAAGACAACATCAGAAGTGTTTTGTAGAAGACTGACTGCCATAAGAGTACATTCGGATGGTAACCAGAATTACCATGGTTACTCTGAAGCCCTTCTGAAACCAAGCGCACGGAGGAGCACTCACATTGCCTGTCCTATATCCTAACATAAACGTATAAGTCTTTGTTCACTCTCCTTTCATTCAGATAGATATTCCCTGTGGCCATTTAGGAACACGTTTTCTTGGTGTTGGGCCACAAATGCATGCCGCTTGGGTATGATTTTGAGCACCAGTTTTGCTACACTTATACACTGTATACTTACTGTGGTTTTATGCATTAGGCAGTTTTCAGTACAGCTTGACTTTCTCAGCAAGTGCGTAGGACTCAATAATGACTGCGCTGCAGGTGGCTGACAAGTTGGAATGACAGCAGAAATTGACACGAGGTTGTTGATTTACACCCCCATTGTGTTTGATTTCCTTTGTCAGGTGTCGAGGCTTGTTCCACTCCAGTGTGCCTTATATTTGTTGTGGTTCGACTATTAAGATGAGAGATGACTTTTCATTCATGTAAACAAGTTGAGATTTATTTTAGCCAGATTTCTCTGTTTCGGACACGTTTTCTTATGTGGTGAAAAACGCGACAACTTTAGTTACTGGGTAGTCTACATCTGCGTTGCTAAATTGTAATTGATGGGGGGTAATATTGCTCCACATCCATCAACAAGAAGTTATCTCCACCCCACTATTCTCATCATTACCTATTGTTTACCATGCAGGGAGAACTATTAGTTACACGCAGCATATCAAATGATTCATGGATTTCATGGGGAACACTTGTGCAGAAAAACATTAGAGGTCATGACATCATCGTGTCTTAAGTGGGCAAACAGAATATGTATAGACTTCAAGGAGTAGATCAATGATCATATAGTTTTACTGCACAACGGGGACTTATGCACATCTCAGAATCAGTGTTGTTTCTATCATTTAACCAGTCGATTTCAGGAGTCGAGTCTATCCCATGGGGATTTGACCATCACTTTTTAGCCATTATTAACCATGACCTCTAGCTTCTATGCCTGTTTTTCTAGGTTAAAAAGTGATGGTCCCTATGACTGTCTGTGTAATGGTTATATGATTTCCCCGCGTAAACATGAAATAAGCGTGTTTTATGTGTTCATTCCCTGATATACTGACATCACGAGGCAGCCTTTTACACTGCTGTCACTATAACCTAAACCTGACCACTGAGAATGTTAATGACCCGATGGTAGTGAGGCTTTGGTACAGGGTTTTGTAAGTAACTTGAATAAAATGTGTTATCTCCTCAGGTAGCCAAAATCAACCAGTCGTCTGCACAGCGGCGGGAGACCCATGTGTTGGTGATGGTTGTCTCCATGGTGTCCTGCTACCTGCTGTGCTGGATGCCCTACGGGGTGGTGGCTCTGCTGGCCACCTTCGGCCAGGTTGGCCTGGTCAGCCCCACCACAAGCATTGTCCCCTCCATCCTTGCCAAAAGTAGCACCTTTCTTAACCCTGTCATATATGGGCTTTTAAATAACCAGGTAACGGCTTATCAACGGGACACTGGCCATTGTTCTACTTCTCAGTGATTTGATATGGAAATGGGGGAAACCTTTTATGTCAGTACTCAGTTATTACACAGTGGACGCATTGATGATGTCATGTGTGCCAGTTCTACAGGTGCTTCCTGGCCTTCATGAGCTGTGGGTCAGAGCCGGCAGGCAGCCACACCCTCCACACCCTGCCCAGCAGCCGAGTGGTTGGCCCTAATGGCAACTCTCCAGCCCCAGAGGAGCCTGGTACACGCAAGCCTCTGGACGGCAGTGGGACCTCCTCGAAGACTCAGACATGTGGCCAGCAGAGAGAGAAACCTGACCTGGTCCTGGTTGTACACTACACCCCTTGAGGAACAGAGGTATTCTGGGCAGTGGAGAATGAGCCCACTCCCCTGCTCATATGAGGCAAAACACATGGTGCCCCACACTGCAAAATATGATATGATAGAGGAAGTTATCTATTCTGCTGCAAACTGGAGATACATAAGTATCTCTCTTTTCGTTAAATGGTGTTATTTGTCACCTGGATGTGTAAATGCTCTGTCATTTATATCGCAGCAACCTTTTCCTTCACCCTGCGGTTGAATGTGTGCTGTTCGGCCACAAGGTGGCAGCCTGCTGTAACATTGACCTATGTTGGAGTCTGTAGAGATAAAAACATTCATGCGTTTTAGTAAACCCAGCCCCCCACATCCCTCCAGATGTAAGATCTCCTGTATATAATCTTTGTACCAAGCGGTCGGTGAGTTGATGTGTCTGCAGAACTTGATGGCAGTGTTTCCGATGTAGATTATGAGATGACAACCCATTGTTCATCATGGGTTCTCTCACATGTAACTAGAACCCGGATGCCTTGTTGTGGACGCATGTTCAAACACAGTAACATTCACAACGCTCCCGGTATTCATGTTGAGAATCACCATTCTTTTACAAGATGGTTGTCACATTATTAAGATGCTCTGATAGGGGGCTCCTAACCTTTTCTTTATCTATGAACATTGTTACACTTTGACATTGGGTTATCATTGATGTAGTGACTTGTTTAATAAAGATGTTTTACAAAGATCGTGTGTAAAGGAAGATTCAGTGTTATTTGGACCGTCACCCTGCTGAAAGGCTGCCCGCTACATCTCCTTTCCACCACTAGATGGCACTATAAGCCCGAATGGGCTTTTATCACTAATGAACCACACCTCACAATGGAATGCCACGAGCAGAGGTAAACCACTTCTAAGATCATGGCTAGAAGGGTTTCAGCTTTTGTCAGAATTGACTTCTCGTAGCATGTTTAGGAGAACTTACGCAGCAGGTTAGGAGAATAAACGTGGCAGGTTAGGAAAGGGTTAGGGTTAGCTAAAATGCCAAAAAGAAAAGATACATCTAAAGATCAATTTGACAAAAGCTGGAATCCCATCTAGACATGACCCACTTCAAACCCATGTGATTCATGATGTATCCGCCCTCCTTTTTATGTGGCAGTCCTGTGAAGTTGATTCTTCCTCTTCTTTCTGCATACAGCTACTGTACGAGGGGGCTTATAATATAGCAATAGCTCATCTATCTGTCCAAAATGACCCAGATGTGAAGATAGGAAAGTGGACAAAAATAGGGACCAAAGCAAATGTCGGTAGAGGGAGGGGACCATGATGGAGGGGGGAGAGAGTCATAGACTGGGCCAGTGCTCTGAGCCCAGCAGGTGGTCAGGGGTAGATGTGTACCCTACTAGCCCAGAGGCTTGGTCTGGCACTGAGAGGAGAGACTGTTGAAAATAAGTTTAAAAGTCATGAAGGGGAGTAGACACAAATGCATGCACGCACACACAGAGAGGGGAAAGAAATACTTTGGAATCAGAAAAGTGGAGCAACATTTTTGATGAATGATGAGGACCTATAATGTTTAACAAATAGTTTAATTTTCTGTTTCTCACCAGTCTCCAGATAATCAACTAATTATCTGAACGGTTTTATAGTCAAAACCGTTGATTATAAACGGTTTTGTGAATGCTAGGTCTCTAACTTCCCTTCCCTCCTCGTCAGCCTCAACTGTAGATGGAATTTCATATTTGTTCATCAGTTTCTCCTCTCCCAAATGTTCCAAAGAGGTGGAAGATTCATTTTTGTTCAGTTGAGTGAGTATGAGAGATGAGAGAAGAGCCAGTAGGAGGTCTTAGTCTGTGACTGGTTAGGCCCCTCGCCTCCTCCTCCTCCCCTGGCTGTTTCCATGGTTGCAGGGTCAGGGGCCCCCCTCCTGCTGGGCCCTGATCCAAGACAGGCCAGCACCTCAGCAGGGGCGCAATTACTGCAGGCTCGAGCCTGTCACCACAACCTTCACCACCACCACCACCACCACCATGGCTGACCGCTCCTCTCCTATGACAGGAGTCTCCTCAGAACAGTGCCGTGGAGGTCAATGAGGATGAGTATGGTGAAGAGGAAGCAGGAGAACAGGGAAGATGAAGATATGGGGGAATTTTGGAAAAAAAAAAATCGAAATCAAATATGTGGCAAGCATGATTACTCAATCGCTTGGGAAATTGCGGTGATATTACTGAGTACACATTTGATACTTGTGAGGTTGTCCCCCAAAACGCAGAACCGACAGGAAGTCTGTTGACATTGGCACAGCCAGGCTATCCTTTAGAAATCAACACGACTAGACCCCCTCAACGATGACACAAACACTTGCGTGACAAAGGGCCGTTGGAAACTGCTTATATCGGTTGATCCTCTTAGAACGTAGTGCGAGCTAAGCCAGCAGATCTTGACGAATAGAGATGAAGGGTAGGTTGAGGAGGTGCTTCAGGGTTGTGTGCCCGTTCAAGGCCAACAGTAAAATAAACACTTGCAATAGATAATACACGGCGCAGTGCATTGATTTAAATATGGGTTCTCTCTGCTCCCGTGCTCATCGTCAAAATGGCATTCATTATAATAATCTGATAAGGGATATCCAGGTTTTTCAACACAATGTCTTCATTTTCTAAGCAGACGATATCTCATAGGTTATATTGAGAGCAGATTAGTGTATGGATCTACACAATGCACAGCATCATGATAAATAAACAGGGAAAGGAGAATTAAAGTAGTACCAATTTATTGGCCATTTGGGATACACTGCACCGATGGAATCCTTTCCAACAAATCAACGAGCCATAAATTAAAGGCCGCCATTTTCTTTTTTAAAGGTCAGATTTATGTAATTTATTTTATTGTTCCTGATATTTATTAAACTTTTGCCTTGTTCTATGGTAGTTTACATTTAGCTTTCATTTAATTTTTGAATTCCAGCGGGGAAAACAACAGATGACTACTTGAGTCTGAATGTGATGCTAGTTTGACGAACTGAACAACATACTAGGCCTATACCAGATTGTTTAAATTGCTTGTTTAAAATCTTTCCCTTGATGTTCAACTGAATACTTTCAGATTATTTTGTGTCTTGTGGGCAGTAATGGGTTGTCAACTTTAGCATTGTCCTCAAATACTGGATCTTGGGAATCATTTAGCAAAAAGTAGGTTACGACTCCAAAAACTAAAAAATAAACGCCTACACATCTATACAAATGGATCTTATCTAAGTTAGACTCAACATCGTATAAAATGCCCATAAACATATTTCTTATTAAAGTTTTGACTGAAGTTGCATGCCTCTTATGAATGTGATAGAAATATAATTTGTATTTGATTGATTTCTATCCGTAAAATGTATACACCAACATTATAATACGTTCCAACAAAAATACAATTAAATAAATGATATTATAAACGATATATTTCAAGATAGAGAAATGAAGCCGTTCATTTTTATGTTGTTCTTTCCTAAAGGCGACATGGAATGTCGACCACAGTAGACCTATCTTTTTCTGTCTTAAAACGGATTCTGACAAAAGAGCTAAAATAGGCTAGCGCTAGCCTATTAACATGCAAATGAGCCTATACTGTTCTTCAACTCTATCTATTAATACATTTTCTCGGTCATCTGCTTTCCTTCTTTCTTTTTATACTATAGGCCTATTTGGCTTTTGCTTATTAATTTCGTATATTTTTGTCTTTCATCATGTATTCATTTATTTGTATATTTATCAGTAGCCTAGAGGCTTATATAGAGGCCTAACTATTAATTTAAAGGCTTTGTGTGGGTCACATTTTCATCTGTTATACAGTCAATGTGTAGTCTATTCCAAGGATAAGACTTTTCCAAACATTTGGGAGGGAGCATACAGAATAGAAGTTACTCCAAAATTACCAAATGTTATGATGGCGCCTTTAAAGCATAACACTAATGCAATGCATAGGCCTATACCCTGTGTTTTCTGTAACTTTGTTGAAAACTTGGCAAACGTATGCCGATAGGCCTGTGTTCCTAATTCTATTGACGTTTTAGTGTTTACACTTGGACAGTTAACCCTTTCAAACGTACCATTCAACCAAATTGGTTGAGAGATCCTCTTTGAATATTGACTTATGACGCTTGACCAGCAGCATGGATGTTTTTGTCGAGTCTTCGATGGTTGAGGATGTAGGTCTACACGGAGCTGGTGGCGTGGACGACTCATATCCAGAAGTTCCCGTTGGGGAGTTCTCCGAGGTTTGAGATTTGTGAACCTGCGAAGTGAGAACATTTATTGTACATTTGATCATTTAAAACTTAATTTTTTTTTGATTGATCCAATTGATTGAAAAGAAATGCCTATGTAGTCCTTCCGTTGTGTTTGTAATGTTTTGTGTGTGTTTAAAAAAAACATTGAAATAATGCAGAAACGTGATTTTTAGGTCATATAGGCCTACAGGTAACTGCCAAAATAACGGAAACACTTGAGTAAATGAGGGATAAAATGTATATTGAAAGCAGTTGCTTCCACACAGGTGTTGTTCCTGAGTTAATTGAGCAATTAACGTCCCATCATGCTTAGGGTCATGTATAAAAATGCTGGGCAGGCCATTACTTTGGATAGCCCTCATAGGATGACAATGCTCCCATCCATAAGGCAGGAGCGGTCACAATGGTTTGATGAGCATGAAAACGATGTAAACCATATGCCACGGCGGTCTCAGTCACCAGATCTTAACCCAATTGAACACTTATGGGAGATTATGGAGTGGTGCCTGAGACAGCGTTTTCCACCACAATCAATAAAACACAAAATTATGGAATTTATCGTGGAAGAATGGTGTCGCAACCACCAGACACTCTATGCCAAGGTTAATTGAAGCTGTTCTGTCTCCTGATGGCCTAACGCCCTATTGACGCTTTATGTTGGTGTTTCCTTTATTTTGGCAGTTACCGGTACATTTGCATTCATTCTCCAGAAAAAATGGCTTACCTTCGAGTGTTTCCTCAGAGAGCTGGGATGAGTGTAGGCCTTGTCGCACAGCTTGCAGATGTATGGCTTGTCTGAGGTATGAACGTGCGTGTGTTTTTTTCTGTCGCTGCTATTTGCGAACCGCCTGTCGCAGCCTTCGAATTCGCATTTGAAGGGCTTCTCACCTGCCAAAGAAAATAT
This sequence comes from Salvelinus fontinalis, assembly GCF_029448725.1. Taxonomy (NCBI): domain Eukaryota; kingdom Metazoa; phylum Chordata; class Actinopteri; order Salmoniformes; family Salmonidae; genus Salvelinus; species Salvelinus fontinalis. Next base: position 54,863,640 of record NC_074677.1, on the reverse strand, counting down.
GTAGCCTAATTTTAACATAGACGTGGAGTTCAGAAATTGTAATGCGTTGCAGGTCAAAGTTGCAGTTGGATAGGCCTATTGACTGATAATTGGCCAAAGTTGGACCCATAGCAGTCTTAAACAAAGAGCATTGTAACTTCAACCAAGTTCAAATAAAACATTACATATTGCGTGTTAGGCCGGTTGGTTTTATAGCATGTATGGCAGGCTCATTACCCGTATGAATCCTCTTATGTATTTTCAAATTTTCCGACCTGGCAAACATTTTCCCACAGCCATGAAAGGGACAATTGAATGGCTTTTCTCCAGTGTGTACACGAATGTGATTGACTAGTTTATACTTCGCTTTAAAAGATTTGCCTTCTCTCGGACAATCCTCCCAAAAGCAAGTATGCAGACTCTGGTCTGGACCGCCGACGTGATCCATGGAGACGTGCGTAACCAGCTCGGACGTACAGCAAAACATCTTGCCGCACGTTTTTTGGAGTTGATTCGTCTGATTCGCATCTATCCATTTACAAGTGACATCCTGCTTAGAGTGCTGTCGCATGTATCGAAAGAAAGCACCGTGACCAGTCTGTGTTGTCACTCTCATACCCATGTCCACATTGTGACCAAAGTGTCGCTGGGTATCACAGAAATGCGGGTACGGGCCCGAGACAGGTTGATGCGGATCTGCTCCCACGTATATGTCTCCCTGTGTACCCAAATGCGCCCTGCTATTCGCCATGTATCCATTTGGGGATGCGCTCTGTTCACCTATAGACGAAAATAGAGTGTGCGCTCGGTTTTCAGAGATCCTTGGGGGAATTCGCACACTTGCTGTTGCGGTGCGGCTGAAATGTCCGTGCGTAGTATCTCTTGCTGCGGAATCGACAATGTCTGGAGTGCGATAGGTAAACGTAAAATTCCTGGAATCGATAGCTCTGTATCCATGTGAACCGATGTGGCCTCCGTAGTGGCTTCCTAGCGCAGCTGCGTATCCAGAGACTTGGGGAACAAACTGGGACTTCTGTGCGGGGGCAATGTCTTGACACGCGGCAATGAGATTGAAGGCTGCGAAGTGAGAGGTCTCTCCATACGGGCTGATCCCTAACCGAAGGTCGTTGTCCCCCGGTTCATGTTGTCTTGGTATTCCAACGCCCCCGACACCAAGCGCGGAGAATTGCGCACCACCGTTAACGAGCTTGGTCATTGAAGCGCAGAAGATGAAAAACAAATAAAGCAATACGGAAACCTTTTACAGCCTCATAACAGCCAAATGGTCTCCAACATGGCCATACTGCGCGAAAATCGTATGTATGCTTCCATTCTGTTAAATGTTGGCCAACCCACAAAATCGCTTGAAATCAAGGTTCAGAGGGCACAAAGTGAGAGGGGGTCAAACTCCTAACACTTTCGATTACGTAGGCTATAGTAGTCTAAATGTATTTGGTCGAATCAAGTCAATCACTCCACCCAAATACGACAACAGCAGCACCCATACAGTAACCAATGACATCCAAGATAACCTCTTGGCACGTGATTTTTCGCACAGTGAATGAATTGACAAGCTATTTCCTCATTGCAAACTGGTAGCCTGCATGTCCTCCAAAGCGTCCGTAGTAACACCAAACCCGTCAAGCTGTCCTATTTCTTGTCTATCAAAAAGTGTACCTTTATTCCCATGTCTTCCATGACTCTGCTTCGCGTCATTGCTATACGCTCGACACTAGTTACCACCACTACCTGCAATGATGCTGCTGCTGCTGCTGCTTTAGATCGGCAATGTTTGGAATTTCAGTATTGGGTAATTCAACCAAACCCGCACTGTAGTATTTACACCGTAAAATTCTCACGTGGTACCGGACAGGTCTTTAAAGGCCATGCCCATGAAACTGCCTCCAAATAAAAATTACATTTGTGCAGGTTGCAAAATGATTACACTGAACCAAAATATAAACGCAACATGCAACAATTTCAAAGATTTGACTGAGTTACAGTTCATATAAGGAAACCAGTCAATTTAAATAAATTCTTTAGGCTCTAATCTATGGGTTTCACATGACTGGGAATACAGATATGCATCTGTTGGTCACAAATACCTTTAAAAAACAGTAAGGGTTTGATTCAGAAAACCAATCAGTATCTGGTATGACGCAAAGAGTTGATCAGGCTGATTGTGGAATGTTGTCCCACTCCTCTTCAAAGTCTGTGCAAAGTTGCTGGATATTGGCGACCTGGATCACACTTTCGTACACGTCGATCCAGAGCATCCCAAACATCATCAGTGGGTGACATGTCTGGTGATTATGCAGACCATGGAAGAACTGGGCCATTTTCAGCTTCCAGGAATTGTGTACAGATCCTTGCGACATGGGGCCGTGCATTATCATGCAGAAACATGAGCTGACTGACGGCAGCGGATTAATGGCACCACAATGGGCCTCATGATCTCGTCACGCTATCTCTGTGCATTCAAATTGCCATCCATAAAATGCAATTGTGTTCATTGTCCGTAGCTTATGCCTGCCCATACCATAACCCCACCTCCACCATGGGACACTCTGTTCACAACGTTGACAAGGGGCCATGCAGGCTACCTTGCGACATGGGGCTGTGCACTATCATGCTGAAACATGAGGTGATGGCGGCGGATGAATGGCACTACAAACGGCCTCAAGATCTCGTCACAGTATCTCTGTGCATTCAAATTGCCATCCATAAAATGCAATTGTGTTCATTGTCCGTAGCTTATGTCTGCCCATACCAACACCCCACCTCCACCATGGGGCACTCTGTTCACAACGTTGACATCAGCAAACCGCTCTCCCACACAACGCTATACAAGCTGTCTGCCATCTGCCCAGTACAGTTGAAACGGAATTCATGCGTGAAGAGCACACTTCTCCAGCGTACCAGTGACCATCGAAGGTGAACATTTGCCCACTGAAGTCAGTTACGACACCGAACAGCAGTCAGGTCAAGACCCTGGCGAGGACGACGAGCACGCGCATGAGTTTTCCTGATACGGTTTCTGACAGTTTGTGTGGAGGTCCTGGGCTGGCGTGGTCACATGTGGTCTGCTGTTGTGAGGCCGGTTGGACGTAATGCCACAAATTCTCTAAAACGACATTGGAGGCTTCTTATAGTAAAAAAATGAACATTTGATTCACTGACAGCAGCTCTGGTGGACATTCCTGCAGTCAGCATGCCAATTGCATGCTCCCTCAAAACTTGAGACATCTGTGGCATTGTGTTGTGTAACAAAACTGCACATTGATATGCCACACCTGTCAAGTGGATGGATTATCTTGGCAAAGGAGAAATGCTCACTAACAGGAATGTAAACAAATTTGTGCACAAAATATGAGAGAAATAAGCTTTTTGTGCGTGTGGAACATTTCAGGGATCTTTTATTTCAGCTCACGAAACCAACACTTTACATGTTGCGTTTATATTTTTGTTCACTGTACATAAAAATATCTGGGTCATTTGATCCTGTCCGGCCCCATGCATGTTTGAAAATAAAAGTAGTGTATTTGAAACAACTGATATTTTGCTACAGAATTCATAATAACACAAGTAGCCTGTCAATTGTGTGAATATGTGTTGTTTCCTGAATTTATAGACAGGCCCCGATAGACGAATATGTCCGAAAAACCGAGATAATTGCTAGCTTAGGCTACTGTTTAACACACAGGAAACATTTCAGTGTATTTATGCAACAATGTTATTGAATATTTTATCACCAATCACTTACACGTCATTTGAAAGGGCTGTTTATGTGCCCATATGCCTAAAAATTGGGAGATCTCAGAGAGGTTTTATGTAGCCTACGGTTTAGACTATATTTGTTTATCCCAAGAATCACTTCTGTTTCAGAGCAATTGAGCAATTTCATCCAGTTTTGCTGCCACGTGTAGGTTATAGTGGTAGGCTATAGTGGTAGGTTATAGTGGTAGGTTATAGTGGTAGGTTATAGTGGTAGGCCAGACAGTTAAAAATTCAAACAAACAAAATTAAAATATGGTTAGCTGATTGACTATAGTTGCTATAATTTTTTGGGGCCTATTGGCCTATTATCATAGTTTTTACCTACATATAGTTCAATATCAACCTGAACCACAAAAAAAGCAGAATAGACAACATTACGATTTGCATTGGTGTATGTGTGATTCATTCAAGGCTTTTAAAAGCTAGAATCCTTAGTTGCTACATCCATTTTTTGACTTATAAATTAATGATATACACCCATTGATTCTTGAGGAATATACTGTCTGATCCATAATTATGGGCACCCTTGATAAAGATAAGCAAAAATACTACACAATAAATAATACACACTGAGCTATATTGCATTGCATGCTATTTTTTGTGTGGAAATTAGAGTACCCGTTTAAAGTTTGGGTAAACCTACTCATTCAAGGGTTTTTCTTAATTTTTACTATTTTCTACGTTGTAGAATAACAGTGAAGACATCAAAACTAGGAAATAACACATATGGAATCATGTAGTAACCAAAAAAAAGTGTTAAACAAATCTAAATATATTTTTTATTTGAGATTCTTCAAAGTAGCCACCCTTTGCCTTGATGACTGCTTTGCACACTCTTGGCATTCTCTCAACCAGCTTCATGAGGTATTCACCTGGAATGCATTTCAATTAACAGGTGTGCCTTCTTATAAGTTAATATGTGAAATGTATTTCCTTCTTAATGTGTTTGAGACAATCAGTTGTGTTGTGACAAGGTAGGGGTGGTATACAGAAGATAGCCATATTTAGTAAAAGACCAAGTCCGTATTATGGCAAGAACAGAAACGACAATCCATCATTCATTTAAGACATGAAGGTCAGTCAATGCGGAAAATGTCAAGAACTTTGGATGTTTCTTCAAGTTCAGTCGCAAAAACCATCAAGCGCTATGATGAAACTGGCTCTCATGAGGACCGCCACAGGAAAGGAAGACCCAGAGTTACCTCTGCTGCAGAGGATAAGTTCATTCGAATTACCAGCCTCAGAAATTGCAGCCCAAATAAATGCTTCACAGAGGTCAAGTAACAGACACATCTCAACATCAACTGTTCAGAGGAGACTGAGTGAATCAGGCCTTCATGGTCGATTTGCTGCAAAAAAACACTACTAAAGGACAATAATAACAAAATAGAGACTTGCTTTGGCCAAGAAACACGAGCAATGGACATTAGAACAGTGGAAATCTGTCCTTTGGTTTGATGAGTCCAAATTTAGGTTCCAACCGCTGTGTCTTTGTTAGACGCAGAGTAGGTGAACTGAGGATCTCTGGATGTGTAGTCCCCACCGTGAAGCGTGGAGAAGGAGGTTTGATGGTGCTTTGCTGGTGACACTGTCAGTGATTTATTTAGAATTCAAGGCACACTTAACCAGCATGGCTACCACAACATTCTGCAGCGATACACCATCCCATCTGGTTTTGGCTTAGTGGACTATCATTTGTTTCTCAACAGGACAATGACCCAACACACCTCCAGGCTGTGAAAGGGCTATTTGACCAAGAAGGAGAGGGATGGAGTTCTGCATCAGATGACCTGGCCTCCATAATCACCCGACCTCAACCCAATTGAGATGGTTTGGGATGAGTTGGACCACAGAGTGAAGGAAAAGCAGCTAACAAGGGCTCAGCATATGTGGGAACTCCTTCAAGACTGTTGGAAAAGCATTCCAGGGGAAACTGGTTGAGAGAATGCCAAGAGTGTGCAAAGCTGTCATCAAGGCAAAGGGTGGCTACTTTGAAGAATCTCAAATAAAAAAAATAATTTGATTTGTTTAACACTTTGTTGGTTACTACATGATTCCATGTGTTATTTCATCGTTTTGAAGTCTTCACTATTATTCTACAATGTAGAAAATAGTAAAAATAAAGAAAAACCCTTCAATGAGTAGGTGTGTCCAAACTTTTGACTGGTACTGAATATTATTTTATACTAATACAATTGCTCAGAAAAAAAGAGACATTGTTTAATAATAACTTTAAAAGATAAGGGTAAAAATTATTTGACACCCCTGTTTTCAGTTCTACTCCATCACCATCCCCTTCTGAGGATAATGGCACTGAGCCTTTTTCTCAATGCTCTCTGAGATTGGAGAACACGTTGGGAGGGATCTTAGATCATTCCTCCATACAGAATCTTTCCAGATCCTTGATATCCTTCATCTGTTCTTATGGACTGCCCTCTTCAATTCAAACCATAGGTATTCAATGGGGTTCAAGTCCGGAGACTGAGATGGCCAATGCAAAATGTTTATTTGTATGGTCAATGAACCATTTCTTTGTGGATTTTGATGTGTGCTTGGGGTTATTGTCTTGCTGGAAGATCCACTTGAAGCCAAGTGACAGTCTCCTGGCAACCAGGTTTTTGACTATAATAACATCACAGATCCATCACAATATTTTATCGTAGGTATGAGGTACTTTTCTGCATATGCTTCTGTTTTTCAATACCAAACCCACCACTGGTATCACAACCGGCCGTGATTGGGAGTCCCATAGGGCGGCGCACAATTGGCCCAGCGTGGTCCGGGTTAGGTTTGGCCGGGGTAGGACGTCATTGTTTAATAAGAATTTGTTCTTATCTGGCTTGCCTTGTTAAATTAATAATAAAAAATAAATGTGTGTGGCCAAAAAATATTTATTTTCATGTTATTATTTAACCATAGCACCGGTTCCAATCCAAGTGCCAATAAAATTGAACAAACTCCAGGCGGTGTCACGGATCAGATTGGGGCATTACGGAGTCCCTCCGTAGGTAGTCTATCACATAGAGTACCAGGTGCAGCAGACCGTAGCTCGAATGAAACGAATAAATAAATACAAGAATGAACTATCCAGGTAGCCTGGTCTATGACATTTCTACTTCGGGGAAAACAGAGCTCAAATTTGAAGCCGTGCCTTTAATCGTAATCCCATTTTTGTAAAAACAGTTTGGAGCCATTGGAAACTATAGGCCTGGCGGATCAAAACGTACAAGTGAGGAAATCCTGAAGCTTTTCCCCATCATTAACATGGACCTACTTTTTGGATGCAAGAAGCATCTCCCTTTGCTATCCATCTACTTTACATGTACATTTAAGTCATTTAGCAGACGCTCTTATCCAGAGCGACTTACAAGTATATACATTCATACTTTTTTGTACTGGTCCCCCGTGGGAATCGAACCCACAACCCTGGCGTTGAAAGCGCCATGCTCTACCAACTGAGCCACACGGGACCACTTTCTCAGCCATCTAAGAAATGCCAGCCCCTAGTTATGATGTTTTTTGGCATCCGCTTGCTGCAGGGATGTCCCTGTGTTTCAAATTTGAGGAGTCACTAGGATCACTGTGATCCATGGTTCGAGGGCTCTCGCTGATTTTTCACAAGTAAGGTGTGTTCAATAACCCCATAAGCAAACACATTGATACAATTCACGCAACAACACAAAACAATTGGATTGGTAATATTATGTTGGTGATAGGCAATAAACATGTGCCCTAACCAATCTAGCGTGTTGCGACGTTTATATACAGATTCGTTCAAATGGCCTCCCCATCAGAGGCATCAGCAATCTCATTCAACTATTATTCAGAGGCCTTTGGCATTGAAAAGGAATTATCCGCAACCACAGAGTAAACATGAATTAATTATTTGTGATGATCACTCCTTGAGTCTTTGGTCGAAATGCAAAGCATTGAATGCAGGCCTCAATAGCAAGCTCCTTAATAATTCAAAACTCAAAAGGCAGCGTACACAGTGCTTGCCTTGGGCAGGAGCTCACCGGAGCTCAGTGCATGCACTTCAAATATTCTACTGCTTGATCTCCTGTTCCTCATAGATTATTAGCTCAGAAGTATTGTGGAGCTCCTGCACCTAAATATAAACATTACCAGCACCCAAAATGAGTACCAGCAACTAATTCAGTCCAAGTAAAGTACCGAGCATACGCGATTCAGTTCATAGTAACCGAGTCCCATTATTAAATCAATATCAAAACACTCTCATGATCATAAGGGCACCAGTATGAGACAAAGGATGTTTAGGCATCAGGATGTTGAAACGTCTCTGAGCCTGATCTTTAAGACAGATACAGTAGCATAGATTGAATTTGGTCAAAGTCATGGCCAAATGGATTAAATAGATCTAACGAACGCACCCCCAACCAACATCTTTTATTTTTTGATGTCTGTGTATGTAAATAAATGCTAAGATTATGTTCTGAGCTGTCAATTTGTCAAGAAAAAATATGATTCAGGGATGGTAACCATTTTTAGATGTTCTTGTCCCTGGTAGGACGAAATGTTGTATCAGGATCCTCCATGTTTTGTGAGAGTCTGATGTTTCAATGAGTTGGAAATATTATTGAAATATTTGTCAGTGAGAAAGATTTGAAATATTTCTCACGGCGTGACTTTGATTTTGTAATGTGTAATGTTATCACAGCCTTTGATATGGAAGAACATTTTGTAATTGAAACTATTCCAACACTAGTAGTGGCAATGTAAGAACAAAGGATATTTGTGACTATGTCTCATTTCTGTGTCACTTATGAGACATGTATCAATTGATCCTTACTCACCATTGTCACAATACGCTCATTGTATAATTGATGGGTAAATATTATATTTGACACTACGGTTAACTTTCCATGTCCCTGTGTGTTTCAGTATTAACAAAAAGCAGAAGCAGCATACATAGCGAAGCTTAAAATCATTTTTTAAAAGGAAAATCCCTACTATTGAGTCTTCAACAGTAGTATACAAGGTATTGATTTACTATGTATCTATACGCATTGTTTGTGTTCTTACTGACTCTCATTTGAAAACAAAGTCAATGAAGAGAAAGTAAACCACTAGCCTAACCAGTATTAATCATACACATATAGTCCAATAATAAATAAACAGTGCATTTAAATGTGTCTATGTCCGCTATATTTCAGCAAACCCACCAGTTCAGAGGTCAAATAAAGTACATTGTATCCGTCATGTACATTATCAGTGATGTGTCATCCAACCCGTGATTGCTCAGAGTTTGTTGACTAAAAGTATTGAGATCTTTGTCTGCCAGTGACAGCAATGATACAGCCTATCTCTAATATCCCTTATCAAATGACCTGCCATTCATACTACAAACTATAATCCATAAACACAGACAGTCCTGTATTGACGATGACCTAACAATTGACAAAACCTGAACAAGCTAACATCACATTACCCAACGACAAAATGCACAGACTATTACTTGAACAATTGCAGTACGCCATGAGGTTTGTAAAACGGAAACTGAACACTGTACATGCATTCTTGTAACCTGTCCCAAACATAATCCTTACCCCAAAAATGTATTACCACAAAATCTGTCCATGTATTTCACCATCCCCAAACCCTTTGCCCTCTAAAAGTTATTTATCGCAGAGGAGAAAAGTGAGAAGAGGGTACAGTACCTTGGAGGAGCCTATGACAAGATCCCCAATATAAGCATACAGGACAATGGGCCACTGACTTAAGACTACAGATTCTATTTGGGCCAGTAGCTTTTATGAGGAGATACTAAGAAGGAGCCTTTGTGAGAATTTGGATGGCACATTAAACCTGCATTATATGAGCCATTAGAAGAGAACGATATTGGACTTTAGGTTTCTTTTTAAAGTACAGATCAAGGATCTGATCATACAGCGTATGTGGAAGAAGAGGGGGAGGGAGGGAGGAGGGAGGGTGTTAAAGTAGTGGTGTCCCATTCCCTTATAAAAGGAGCTCTTGCTGTTTTTGTCTCTTTTCAAATGTCCCCCACACAGCTATACAAATAACTTTGGTCTTGCTCATCGTGATGATCAATCTACAGTGGGCCTACCACTTGACAGAAGAGAATAAACAGTTGAATGGCTGACAGATTGACTAGGTGATTATTTATCCGTTTATGGATGAAAAGGGGAGAGGAGATGTGAGAGAAATTATATAGATCAGAGGCCTCTCTCGTCACAAAACGGGACAGAGCGAGAAAGCACTATGCCGCCTACTGGCTACTTCTGTTATGCTATTGTCTTTTTCCATGAATGGTTATGATGAGATGATGAGAGTATTATGATGCGGTTCGCAACACTAACTATGATTTAAAAACGTTAGTAATCCAACCAGGTTGTGGACGATTGTGGGTTTGTTTTCAATAGAAATAAATTCAATCTTTGGACATGTCATCCTATTTACATGATGGCACATATCATTTTATCCCATTTATATTACACTTTACCTGTACTATTCAAAATAGTAGTAAAAAAGGTAACAGAAAATGGACATTTACATTAGAAGAGAGTGCCCTCTGCTGCATAGCTAAAACTAGTGCACTATGGTTGACTTTATCTTGAGCGTGGTACTCAATCTTAAAGGTTCAATGCAGCTGTTTTTATCTCAAAATCAAATCCTTTCTGGGTAACAATGAAGTACCTTACTGTAATTGTTTTCAATTAAAATGGTCAAAAACAAACAAAAATAGCTTCTTAGCAAAGAGAAATTCCTCAAATAAGAATTCTGCTAGGACTGTCTGCGAGTGGTCTGAATGGGAAGGGGAATACTGAAAACGAGCTGTTATTGGCAGAGAGTTTGGAGCTCTCTTTCTTATTGGTCTATTAACTCCACCCCACCAAAACAGGTTGAAATTTCAGGCGGTCTTTTCAAACAGCTCTTACACTAAAAGGGCGTTATCATCATTTTCACAATTTCACAGTATTATTCCAATCTCGTAGTGTGGAAATATAAAACACAGGAACATCCAGTTTTTTTTTCAAATTTTCTGTCCCACCAAAAATGGTTCCTGATGAATCCATAATGACTTCCCCATAGACAAAATGAAAGAAGCAACTTCTGCTGGAAGGATAGCACTGGCCTGGGTCCTTGTTTCCATGTATGTGTTGAGGTAAGGCAATTTCGAGGCAGATAAGAGAGGGGAGCTGCTCTATTGAATCCCTCTATATAGGAGTGAACAACCATGGCTGTGTGACTGTTCCTTTTTCTGTATTCTGCCGTGAAAATTGATTCAACCCAACTTAATCCTACCATTGTTTTCAACAATGGCCGCTAGTGGCCCTGACACATCTCAAACCAGAATGATATGGCTGTCCAGTGGGATTCTACTGCAGTGAGATAATGACCCTGTTGGTGGGCGTTAGTCGACCTGAACAGACAGTTACCCAGATGGCATGAATCAAGCCCTGACTCCACACTCCAAAACCACAGCAGAAATCCTTAACAACCAGGTGTCAAATACAACTCTTACTGCACCTTTGAACAAGTGAATGAGCCCTAATCATTACACTGACTAACAAGGGAGAGAAAGAGAGAGTTAACAAATAACGGGGTTAACAAATTCTAGAAGTGCACAGATGGCCATACTGTGGCCTTTTCTCATTTGGGCAAAAGTCTGTCCTCTGTTCTCTGTCCTCCGTGACCCGGATACCAATAAGTGGTCGAGGACTGTGTCAATTCGTTAGCAGACAAATGGAAAACGGTCCTCCCTTCCTCGATAGCCTCCTTTTGGAGAGGAAGCACAAGTGTATCCTACTGCGGAATACTTTTGATATCTGAAAATACTTTAAGGTATTAATTAATTAAGTAGTTTTTTTTGGTACTTTTACTTCACTATTTATATTTTTGACTAATTTTACTCCACTACATTCATGAATAAAATATGTACTTTTTACTCCCATACATTTTCCCTGACATCCAAAAGTACTAGTTACATTTCGAATCCTCAGGAACGACAGCAATATGGTCCACTTCACGCACCTATCGATATAACACATTGTCATCCCTACTGCTTCTGATCTGGCGGACTCACTAAACACAAATACTGCATTTGTAAATTATGTCGTTGGAGTGTGCCCCTGTCTGTTCGTAAATAAAATAAAAAATAAAAATTGTGCCATCGAGTTGCTTAATATAAGGAATTTGATGTATAGCATTTACGTTGACTTTTTACTTTACTCAAGTATGATAATTGAGTACTTTTTCCACCACTGTACTTAAGTACATTTAAAACCAGTTACTTTCGATTTTTAATCAAGTAGAATTTTACTGGGCGACTCACTTTTACTTGATTTTCTATTAAGGTATCTTTACTTTCACTCAAGTATGATCATTTAGTACCTTTTCCATCACCCTTTGAATCAGATGTTGTATTGTACTGTAGGAGAAAACGATATTAAATACGATATTAAAAACGATATTCTACTTAATACCAAAATGTCTTGCACAACTAACTTAATTTGTTTTTATCACTTTTCACATTTATTTTGGAATCCCAATCCCACATCTTTTGCCTGATGATGTGCGAGTGGGCACTGGGCACAGACGTCAATTCAACATCTATTCCACATTGGTTCAATGTCATTTCATTGACATTACGTGGAAACAACGTTGATTCAACCAGTGTGTGCTCAGTGAGGAAGGAGCTTTTCATTTCATACAAGCGCATTTTCGCCCACATTCAGTCTCCTAGCCGCCTCTCCTCGATTACCTTCGACCTTTTTCAAAAGGAGGCGAAAGTAGACCGAGGAGAGAGGACGCAGGAGTTAAACCGAAAAGAGCCTTGTCCAGTCGGCGTGCGTCTCTACATTAAAGGTTCAATCTGCATTTGCTACATACATTGCTTTCTCTTACGCTAGACAGCCTTTTATTCTTGATGAATATAACTTAGAAAGGCCTCGTGAGCTTAGTTCAACTGTCTAACCCAATCAGAACCCAAAATATAAGCTCGTTTTACTTCTTTGCTTGTAAACAATGCATAGCCTCAAAACATGATTAAGACTGCAATTGTAATATCATGGATGGTCAGTCCTTGCATCCATAGCTCTGTCTATGAATTTCAAAGGGGTGACATTTTTCCAGCCCCATCCCCCAGCTGTTTACCGAAAGTGGCTGGGGTAGGCGCTTTGTTATTATTTTAAATGTAGATTTCCCATTTAAATGGAATGGTGGCTCCCTTTGTTCACCAGTAGATGGCGACTCTGGTACTCACAGACGATGGCGAGGCTGCTGCAGAACTCCTCTCAAATCTTGGCTACACATCTGCGTTCCTTCAGGAGTGTGTCCCATGGAGAATTAATTCCACTCGATTCACAAGAAGTCATTGTCATGTTCCCAACACAAGACCGTACATCGGTTGCCTGTTGTGTAGGCTAACCACAACCATTTCATTTGAACCTATTAGGCTAAATTCAATTCAATCAATGATTCAGAATCAATCATGTGTTATATCATAGTAGGATGTTTGTTTCTAGTGAGGTCCATCTCTACCTTGACAGAACCCCATGTTCTGACATTTTTTGTTTCTGACATACACTACATGACCAAAAGTATGTGGACACCTGCTCGTCAAACATCACATTCCAAAATCATGGGCCTTAATATGGAGTTGGTCGCCATTTTGCTGCTATAACAGCCTCCACTCTTCTGGGAAGACTTTCCACTAGATGTTGGAACATTGCTGCGGGGACTTGCTTCCATTCAGCCACTAGAGCATTCGTGAGGTTGGGCAGTGATGTTGGGCGATTAGGCCTGGCTCGCAGTCGGCGTTCCAACTCATCCCAAATATGTTTGATGGGGTTGAGGTCAGGGCTCTGTGCAGGCCAGTCATGTTCTTCCACACCGATCTCGAAAAACCATTTCTGTATGGAGCTCGCTTTGTGCACGGGGGCATTGTCATATTGAAACAGGAAAGGGCCTTCCCCAAACTGTTGCCACAAAGTTGGAAGTACGGAATCGTCTAGAATGCCGTTGTATGCTGTAGCTTTAAAATTTCCCATCACTGGAACTAAGGGGCGTAGCCCGAATTATGAAAAACAGCCCCAGACTGTTATTCCTCCTCCACCAAACTTTACAGTTAGCACTATGCATTGGAGCAGGTAACGGTCTCCTGGCATCCGCCAAACCCAGATTTGCCCGTCGAACTGCCAGATGGTGAAGCGTGATTCATCACTCCAGAGAACGCTTTTTCACTTCTCCAGAGTCCAATGGCGGCGTGCTTCTGGGAAAAACCTTCCCAGAAGAGTGGAGGCTGTTATAGCAGCAAAGGGGGGACCAACTCCATATTATTGCCCATGAGTTTGGAATGAGATGTTCACGTGTCCACATACTTTATGTAGCCATTCCCTGCACTGATTGGGACTCAGGTGTCAGTCAAATGCCTTCAGTAAAATGCCTTCAGTAAAATTCCTTCAATAAAATCTAGCTGTCTGCTCTATATCCTCAGAAAAGCCAGTCACATGTCTGCGGTAATAGCACTGTGGCCACAGTAAGTTTCTCGTTTGAATCTATCAATATTGTTGAATAACTCACACAAATACCAAACAACATTGTTTTATATCATAAGATTGTAAATGAGATTTGAGGAAAGAGTTGGCCTCACGTGATACTAAGACAGTAATGCATTTTATCCTGAGGCTAAGTGTGTGACTTGAAAAGGGTTTCCCAACAAACATAACAACGGGTAGCAAAATGAGTGGTTAGTAACAGCTCGGAAGTTGAGTACCACACAGTGCGGCCCTTTAATCTATGAAAGTATTGTTCAAATAAAGTACGCAATTATTGATTGAAGTAAGCCATTGTGGTGTGGCCATCTAGAGGGCCTCCTCATTGACGTGAGGCTCTATTCAATCCGGAGCGCGGAAACGCAGCGCTAAAGCCTAGTTAAAGGCAATGTTCTCCACGCTGGCGGAGACGGCGTTCACGGTGACCGCTGGATAATGTCGGCTCAATCAGAAATGACCTTGACATTTCTATTGTCGAGTCTTTAACGCTTCAGCTTTACAGATTGACTTGAGCCCTTCGAAATATAAGTAAATAACATTCTCCTCTCACTACCATTTGACCCTTCATTGACCCCTCCAGAGCGATTGATAAGAGTGGGGCTATTATTCACTGCTCTGGCATGTTAACCTTATCCTTGAACCCAGGGCTCGAGGTCCATCTATCGATTGTTGTCAAGGATGTGCACTGTCCTCTGTGTTGTCATCAATACCATAATCAATTCCAATGCAGGAGGTTTATTGCCTAGTGGTACTTCCTGTTTCATGAGTGTCAGTTAGTCCCTTTGGTTTTGACCATGTACAACTCATGATCTTAATCTGATCATTCTTTTGTTGCTGAGAATCTTCCTGCACAGCAGGAAATGCTAACTTATAGTGTATTCAAGGTTTAAAAAAGCTTCTAAAGTTGTAATTTCCATTTTAAAATGTCAGACTTGATTTGCCCGAACGAAAAATGTATCAACCCCAACAAACAATGCCCATTAATTATAATCCATATAATAGTTCACATTTCCTGTTGCTGTAAGATTTTATTCCTGCTGTAGAAAACTGGCTCAAATTAAGATCTTACATCTGTATGCTTTCTCCACCCTCACTGCACAGAAGGGCTCTCCCCACATTACTACATTTCTTTATTTCTGTGGCAAATAGACATGCTCTACCAAATAAAATAAAACAAACATTGTTTTTTTGCCAATATTTTATTTTAGTCTGCACAATTTCCCCTGACCCCCTCTGTCTCTTTCTCGGTTTGTGGGCACTCACATTTATAATGCTGTTTGTACTGAGGTCTATCCCATCTCAAGCAGAGCTCTAGAGTTGTGCTCCACTCTGGCGTGATTGGCTACCCCTCCTGCTGAGATGGCCTTGGATTTCAACATGTGAGGAATTAAAATCAATATTAATGGCCTCTCAGTCTTTAGCACCACTAGAAGAGGGGTGTATCAGTTCCCTAGGGATTCATTGAAGATGATCTAGCTAGCCCATCCATAATAGATGGATGGACATTTTACACCACCCAGGATGTTGTAGTCTCAGTATTAGCACTGATGACAGCGGTTTAACCCTTTCATAGCTGGGGAGGGGCCACTAGTATCAACAAGTGGAAAAGAGGGACAGCATAAGCAAAATCGTATTTCCTTATAAACATTTTATTCAGTGCATTTTCATTAGAACAACAAATAACAAACTGGAAGAAGGTTCCAGATTAAACGTGTGTCTGTGCTATGGATCATTCACTTGTGGTCTGGTACAGACTGGAGCACGGGGTCCAAAACAGATAGATAGTAAGAACACTAGACCTACAGTGGTACATCATGCTGCTAGTTCCCAGAGGTCCACAGTCTCCCATGCAATAATAGTGTCAATAAATCAATGAATCATACCAAATGATAGGCATCAGCATCTCTACTGAACAAAAATATAAACGCAACATGTAAAGTGTTGGTCTCGTGTTTCGTGAGCTGAAATAAAAGGTCCCTGAAATGTTCCGCACGCACAAAAATACGCTTCTTTCTCTCAAATGTTGTGCATACGTTGGTTTACATCCTCGTTAGTGAGCATTTCTCCTTTGCCAAGATAATCCATCCACCTGACAGGTGTGGCATATCAAGAAGCTGATTAAACGGCATGATCATTACACAGGTGCACCTTGTGCTGGGGACAATATAAGGCCACTCTAAAATGTGCCGTTTTGTCACACAACACAATGCCACAGACGTCTCAAGTTCTGAGGGAGCGTGCAAATGTCCACCAGAGCTGTTGCCAGAGAATTGAATGTTAATTTCTCTAATGTTGTTTTAGAGAATTTGGCAGTACATCCAAATGGCCTCACATGCCAGCCCAGGACCTCTACATCCGGGTTCTTCACATGTGGGATCATCTGATCATCAGCCACCCGGACAGGTGATGAAACTGTGGGTTTGCACAAACTGTCAGAAACCGTATCAGGGAAGCTCATCTGCGTGCTCGTTCTCCTCACCAGGGTCTTGACTGCAGTTCGGCGTCGTAACCGACTTCAGTGGGCAAATGTTCACTTTCGATGGCCACTGGTACACTGGAGAAGTGTGCTCTTCACGGATGAGTCCCAGTTTCAACTTTACCGGGCAATTAACAGACAGCGTGTATGGTGTCGTGTGGGCGATGCGGTTTGCTGATGTCAACGTTGTGAACAGAGTGTCCCATGGTGGAGGCGGGGTTATGGTATGGGCAGGCATAAGCTACAGACAACGAACACAATTGCATTTTAACGATGGCAGTTTGAATGCACAGAGATACCGTGACGAGATCCTGAGGCCCATTGTCGTGCCCTTCATCCGCCGCCATCACCTCATGTATCAGCATGATAATGCACTGCCCCATGTCGCAAGGATCTGTACACAATTCTTGGAAACTGAAAATGTCCTAGTTCTTCCAAGGCCTGCATACTCACCAGATATGTCACGCATTGAGCATGTTTGGGATGCTCTGGATCAACGTGTATGATAGTGTGTTCCAGTTCACAACAATATTTAGCAACTTCACACAGCCATTGAAGAGGAGTGGGACAACATTCCACAGGCCACTAACAACAGCCTGGCCAACTATATGTGAAGGAGATGTGTAACGTCGCACGAGGGAAATTGTGGTCACACCAGATACTGACAGTATTTTTAAATCCATGCCCCTACCTTTTTATAAAGGTATCTGTGACCAACAGATGCATATCTGTATTCCCAGTCATGTGAAATCCATAGATTAGGACCTAATGCATTTATTTCAATTGACTGATTCCCTTATATGAACTGTAACTCAGTGAAATCTTTGAAATTGTTGCATGTTGCATTTATATTTTTGTTCAGTGCATTTGGCCCCAGGGAAGGAAAGAACAATGCAGGAGAATACATACAATCATTTTACCTGGAAGAGCCCTCAATTTCACTCATAATCCCCAATTGATTGTACATTATAAAAATCAAGGATTAGGTTATTATCCTTGCACATACACGCAAGCAAGCACGTAATACACATACACGTAAACAAACGACGAAACACATCTAAATACAATATGAAAGTACGTTCATGGTTTGCTATGTCATCTAGAATGGAAAAGGAGCCTACTAATGACACGGTGCTGTAAAAGGGTTGACGTAAGTAGCCTATTCAAACGACAAGATCTCCCAAAACTCAAGAGGTCTCTAGTTAGGCTTTCGGATGTAATAACCGAAGATGGAAACTGACTATTTAAATAATATAGATAAACAGAGAGGGTCTGTGAAAACAAGCCCCTATAAACCACACATTGGCCGTGTCCAATTACCCGTGGCCTACTCATAGTCTACTTGCGTTCGAAAGAAAGTTCTGTAGTGTGTCGAATTTTGAAAATGTTATACGCTTTAAATGCCACGATGTCATAGTCATTTCACGTTTCATCTAGTGCGAGTTCGCTACATGCTATTGGCGGGGAAGAGAAATATATTTTCAGACCAACGTGTGTTTGGCAACAGCTGATAATCAGATAAGGGGAAGAGTTGTACCAAAATGTATGAATGGTGGAAAACAACGCATTGGATGAGGCATTTTCAGTGTGAGTGAGCCTAGTATGTTGAAATGTGTTACTTATTGTATACATTTTTGCCAAGCAGTATGTTCTAAATAGTATGTAGTACGATTAGTCCACAGTTTTTCCGACTTTTTTTGTCTTCAGCAAAACCAGAGAAACAGGTTTGAGTCTTTGGTACACAGGAACAATTGAACGCAATGGGTATGGCTGGCAAGCAATGCATATGGCAGATAGTCAGACCGAGGCAGAAGGCTTGCAGATATGTACACTTTTCTTGGACTCAAACACCCTCCCAAAAATAGCTTTTTTTAGGAGGCATGGAAGCGACCGATCACATAAATAATGGCCAGTAACGCTCCCTCTCAAGACCCTTGGAGAAAGATATACATGGGTAATACGCTACATATGCTCAAGAATAATCCAAGGAAGAATATATACTCCTGACCAGCAAAACGGTTTAGGCCTTTTGTATCAAAGTTCATAGCAAAGTTGACCCACAGAAGCTCATGGATTTATTTCATTGATGATGTCATAGTCTGTCACAGTGGTTTCAGTACACACTAAGCTAATGTCCTTGCTCTCCACCTGTTCAGTTTGACGAGGATCAGTTGAGTCTGCTTACTGTACGATTGGGAGAGCCGCCCTCTGCCCGAGGCTGATCCCCACAGCTATGTGGACTGCTCGTTCTGGCTCAGTGTCTTCCCTCCACCGTTCAGCAAGGCCGACGCACTCCGGCTCTTGGTGGGAGTACCGCTGCCCGAGCGGGAGAACTCGGTCAGGTCATGGAGTGAGGGTTCTCTGTACATGGCAACTGGAAGAGAAAGAGGCAGAGAGGAGATCACGTTTGGTAAAGGTAAAGTCTGGTTATGTGTATTATGTGTTGGGGAGTAGTAATTACATTTTGCTCCAGCTTGGTGGTAGTTTAACTACATTCAAATCTTGGTGGTGTTTACAGAAGTTAAATACTTTGTTTGCCATTTAGCGGTGTAGTTAACTACTGGAACTACGCACTACTTCTTTTGCAAAAAGTAGGCCCGAATTTCCTTTCTTTATCGGCATCGAAAGTAGTTTGGATGTAGTGAACTACTTTTCCAAAGTAACTTTAGTTAAGTCAACAATGTGTTTCTGAAGGGTCGCTTTAGTGTAACTTTACTTCTGCCGGTGTGAAGTAACCGGTAGCTTGGTAAACTATATTTCCAGAGTAGCTTCCCCAACACTAATTATGCTTTTGACCAACATTCTTCCGTAAAACACAACAAATAGTCTTTCTATTGAGCCACTTCAGGGTTCCCACCAACAGACTTCAACACAGATACACAAAGCCTCGCAGAAAAAGGCCCACTTACCTTTCAGTGGTTTAGGGATGAAGTGGGCCGCTGGTTTATTCTTCTTCACATGGTTGCCCTTCATGATGACCCCCTCTTTATTGAGGCCAAGATACCAGGCCCTGCCTGACTGCTGCTGTCTGTAGATCATGGAGGAGTAGGTCACGTAGTAGTTCTCAAACACCGACTCCTTGAACTTACACTCTGGGGTGAAGTGCTCCTAAAAGAGGGGGGACAGCGAGGAGAGAAAGACAGGAGTGGGAATGTGTGTATGTGAGAAAAAAATAAAGAGAGAGGAAACAGAGATGGACAGACCGAGAGAAAGAGAGAGAGAGACAGAAAGAAAGCTCCACCTAGTTTCAGCCATTTCACTCTCACCTAGGCTATCCATTCATATCAAATGCCCAAAGGGGAGTAAATGGCGACAGAAGGGATGGAACAACTAACTGGAATGAAACACTGACAGAATCGGTTCAAAGCGGCACAGAAGACTGAGCTGAAATGCAGTTGGGACCAATTCCAGTTCTATGCTTGGGAACCTTTTACGTGCACAGCGTACAAGTCAGGATAGGCCGGCACAGCAAATCTACAATGCGAAGACCTCAGTTGACTGATGATCTGAATTGAACTCGCTTGCCATACTATGTGAATAAGCCTAGGATGGGAATCTCAGATTTCTGGAGCCACCACGAGCCATCCATCACTCTCACAGCTTGCTCAGATTGTCACTTTTAAACTGCACCGTATGAAAACACTGACTCATTCAATTGACAGATAAAGGTCAATACTTTCATTGGTGAAGATCGATACAAAACCACATTCTGGCAAGAGATATCCAGCAACACCAATGTTCATGGTGACCACACACACACACACACACACACACACACACACACACACACACACACACACACACACACACACACACACACACACACACACACACACACACACACACACACACACACACACACACACACACACACACACACACACACACAAAAGACTATACTATGCTTTAGGGAATTTAAATAAACATTATGAATCTAAAGTGTTTGAAATTTAATATCCATCCAGATGACTAAATAACCTTACCAAAACTATAACAATAACATCTTGAGAGGGTTAAAGTTAGCATTTCCATACTCATGTGTCTCCATGGTAACTTGAAACTCTTTCAGAATACAAACCAGCCCTCTCAATAACAAATTAAACCAACTTGTGTTTTCACACCAACAAATGATTCTTAACTATAATTAACATGGCGGTTAAGGTGACCTTCAATGCAATCAACTAGCTCAGTAACACAGGTAATTACTATACTGTGATAAACAGTGCATTTGGAAAGTATTCAGAACCCTTGACTTTTTCCACATTTTATTACATTACAGCCTTATTGTGAAATTGATTAAATAGCTTGTTTCCCTCATCAATCTACACACAATATACCATAATGACAAAGCAAAAAGTTTTTTTGAAATTTTTGCAAATGTATTACAAATAAAAAACATATCACATTTACATAAGAATTCAGAGCTTTTACTCCGTACTTTGTTGAAGCACCTTTGGCAGCGATTACAGCCTCAAGTCTTCTTGGGTATGACGCTACAAGCTTGGCACATCTGTATTTGGGGAGTTTCTCCCATTCTTCTCTGCAGATCCTCTCAAGCTCTGTCAGGTTGGATGGGGAGCGTCTCTGCACAGCTATTTTCAGGTCTCTCCAGAGATGTTACATCGGGTTCAAGTCCGGGCTCTGGCTGGGCCACTCAAGGGTATTCAGAGACTTGTCCCGAAGCCACTCCTGCGTTGTATTGGCTGTGTGTTTAGGGTTGTTGTCCTGTTGGAAGGTGAACCTTCGCCCCGGTCTGAGGTCCTGAGCGCTCTGGAGCAGGTTTTCGTCAAGGATCTCGCTGTACTTTGCTCCGTTCATCTTTCCCTCGATCCTGACTAGTCTCTCAGTCGCTGCCGCTCAAAAGCATCCCCACAGCATAATGCTGCCACCACCATGCTTCACCTTAGGGATGGTGCCAGGTTTTCTCCTGACATGACGCTTGGCATTCAGGCCAAATAGTTCAATATTGGTTTCATCAGGCCAGAGAATCTTGTTTCTCATGGTCTGAGAGTCCTTTAGGTGCCTTTTGGCACACTCCAAGCGGGCTGTCATGTGCCTTTTACTGAGGAGTGGCTTCTGTCTGCCCACTCTACCATAAAGGCCTGATTGGTGGAGTGCTGCAGAGATGGTTTTCCTTCTGGAAGGTTCTCCCATCTCCACAGAGGAACTCTGGAGCTCTGTCAGAGTGACCATCGGGTTCTTTTTTTTTTTTATTATATATTTTTTTTATTTATCCCATTTTCTCCCCAATTTTCCGTGGTATCCAATCGCTAGTAATTACTACCTTGTCTCATCGCTACAACTCCCGTACGGGCTCGGGAGAGACGAAGGTTGAAAGCCATGCGTCCTCCGAAGCACAACCCAACCAGCCGTACTGCTTCTTTAACACAGCGCGCCTCCAACCCGGAAGCCAGCCACACCAATGTGTCGGAGGAAACACCGTGTACCTGGCCCCCCTTGGCTGGCGCGCACTGCGCCCGGCCCGCCACAGGAGTCGCTGGAGCGCGATGAGACAAGGATATCCCTACCGGCCAAACCCTCCCTACCCCGGACGACGCTATGCCAATTGTGCGTCGCCCCACGGACCTCCCGGTCGCGGCCGGCTGCGACAGAGCCTGGGCGCGAACCCAGAGACTCTGGTGGCGCAGTTAGCACTGCGATGCAGTGCCCTAGACCACTGCGCCACCCGGGAGGCCTCGACCATCGGGTTCTTGGTCACCTCCCTGACCAAGGCCCTTCTCCCCCGATTGCTCAGTTTGGCCGGACGGGTTATTATGTGATGATTGATGAGGAAAAACATTTATTTAATACATTTTAGAATAAGGCTGTAATGTAACAAAATGTGGAAAAAGTCAAGGGGTCTGAATACTTTCCGAATGTACTGTACAACCTGTGTGTAGCGTGTAGGAGACCCAATGTTGTGGTTGGGAAGGAAGGAGACTCACAGAGGTATACAGGAAGCCGTCGTTGTTCATGGCCAGGTAGAGCTTGGTCTGAACCCCCTGGATGGCCACAACTCGCAGCCCAACAGGAATGAGGTTGAACACAGCTGCAATGTTGAATACAAAAGAGAGAGTGTGCGTAGTATACTGTATAAGAGAAACATTATACTCAATATGTAATAGTGAAAATACAGCTACAGGAAATGTTGAGCAAAAAAGTCAAACCTACATTTCTTCTTGAATTCTACATAACAATCATCTGAAATCAGCACGAATTAAAGGCAAAAACACAGTCAAATGCACATAGTCCTACCATGGCTGTTGTCCTCGTCCTTGGTTCCATTGATGGTTCCATCAGCTTGCATCTGAAGGTGGAAACCTGTGCGGCTGTACAGCCTTGTCACTATCCCCTTGAGCTGGGGCTCTGCGGAGACGACAGGGCAGAACGGGAGAACGGGAGGAGAGGGAAGAGAGGAGGAGAGGAGAGATTGGACATATGCCAAGTCTATAGTCCAATGCTACTTGTTTGCCACTGCTTCACAGTCAGTAGTAAACTTTCCGGGAGAACCTCAGGCATCCCATAGACATCACACTATGGCACAAACCCAGACAGTGTGATGGGTACCTGGGATCGTGGTGACCGGCCATGCAAAAAAAAAAGGGGAAAAAGCTAATTCATAGATTCAAAAACAGGTGCACTCGCTTTCTGGATACGGTACAATGTATTTTGAATGTAATTCTTGTTTAGATGATAATTTCATGCACAACAGAAGCATGGAAGTGCGAAGGTGTTGTGCACTTATCCGATAATGACACGGAATGTATTGCTGGTGTCTTAAGTGTTCGAGTGAGGTAATGAATTGATGAGTGCATGGACTTGCAGGATCACCAGAGTTTGATGGAATAGGTCGTCAAATAAGGTTGTCTTTCTTATGCTATAACATCCCCCTTTGGACAGAGGTGTCATTACTCCAAGGTCTTCACATTTTAAAGTGTTGAGTGGTGGGATAGAAGTGGTGCTGTTGGTGTTCGTGGTGATGATCAGGGGTGTAGTGAAGGGTATACCGGCTTATTTTTCAGCGGGCATTGCGTATACTCACTTCGTAGTCCCCACGCTGCGTATCAAAGTAGTGTGGTGGAGGTACGTGCCAATATCAATGAATAAGGCTAATGGAACAGATCAGAATGTTTATCTTAAAATGTTGGTAAACTATTATTTGTTCACATTTTAGGTGCAGCGGTAGGCCTATTTGCAAATGTTCCGAAATGCAATTTGCGGATAAATACAGTTGTAAAAATGCGCACTGCACATGTGAGCAGAAATATAGAAAGAGGGGAGATCTAAAGATGCAACAACTATCATGGGATGCTAATATGACTAGGATAATGCCTTTGGCTGCTAGACATTGAAAGAAAGTGGAAAGAAAACCAATAGAACAGGAGAACGCATAATGAGGAAGTCTTTATAAAATAATTGCCTCCATGTTTCTATGGTGGGATTTTGGCTATAGGCTACTTTAAAGCAAGGTAAGACATGCCTCGTAATATGAAGTAAAACATCCAGGTTTCAACAATTAAGGAACTGGAAAAATTTTACGATGGTGATGATAGGTCTAACTGGCTTCTGGTAGACGAAAAAGGTTTCCCTATAAACCTTCTCAATTAAATATTAAATAGCTACAAAGTAGCCTATGCCTACCTAGCAGAATGATATCATGATTATTTGCATCAATGCATTGGCAATTGTTTTTGCAAACTCCATATTATGTGCTACAGAAACACCACTAACCAAACAACAGTGCTAGGTGCCTGCACACTTGAATTAAAGGGTAACTACACTTAAAAATCTAAAATTCTTAGATTTTTCCCAAACCTCAAAAATGGTCTCCTGATGTGGTTTAAGGTTTGTTATCGACTTAGAACATCAAATGTTGTCAGGTTTTTTTCTATTAAAAAAGTCCAAAAACATGAAGAAAATGGGAAAAATTCTAAACCTGTACATTTCTGACAGCCTCATTTATCTGTTTCAATATTAGGCCTACAATTAGCCTAATTGCACAGTACGGCTTTGGTTGGCCTGGCTGTGAAAGACCAATATGGGATTCATCATTTTAGGTCATTCAGAGTGTATGTCACTGTTTCTCATAGAATTTTTCACACAGGGCACCTTTCCTTTCGCCGGGCTGACCGTTTGGGAAACTATTAGCAAAATGAAAGTATACCCACTTCTCCAGGCATCACTACACCGCTGATGATGATGATGGTTATGATGACCGTTTTTTTGTGTTAAGTCGAAAGATCACACTCAAGAGCACACCTGGTCGCCTTATTCTCTTCCGTTTCTTAGAGCCAAAGAGTTTGACGCGTGAGAACACGTTCAGCTTGCTCGGTTTCTCACAGGGTCCTCTGTCCCCTGCTTTGCAATTATCCGGACTGCTTGCGCAGCGGCAGGCATTCGCCTTCTCCCGCTCCCTCGCCTGCCTCTTCTGCCGAATGAGGGAGCTGGCGATCGCCGCGGCCATAGCCAGCTTGGCGGCTTGGTGATGACAAAACGTCCCAGGAGAAAATTCGAGATCCTCCGCTCACCAAACAATGAATATTATCCAATGCAGTCTTTGTAGTATTGTTTTTAAGTCAACCAAATAATCCATGATAGCCTTCAAGCGTGTAATAAAATCATTATATTAGCCTACACATTTTAATTGTCAAAGCTGGAAAAGAAGATCCTGGATATTCCAAGCGGAAAAACCTTGGGCACATTCAGCTGTGAATCAACAGCTAGTCCCTCCAATTTAGACATTTGATTTGTTGTTGATCACCGCAGCTTCTCTTGCATGCACACAATGGCTGTGATGTGTCCGCTCTGCGTGAGAAAAATGCAGTCCTCAAATTGTTTTTCAGTCAATGAAACAACTCTTGTCATAGTTGTGTGTGCCATTGATGCAGCAACCACAAGCAATCCTCTCCTCCGGGTTGGAGCCAATGCCACATACAGTATGGCTTACGGTAAAGAGAAGCTGTTAAAGTCATGAGGTATAAAAATCATGTATGTTATGCTGTGAGGAGAGAAAGAGAGAGAGAGAGAGAGAGAGTCTAGCCTCATTTTGGTGCAGAGGTTCCCCTATTACCGTTCTCTTAGCAGCAGGATATTATGCTGGCTGCAAGAGCACAGATTTTTTAAATGTAAAAATAAGAGTCCCCCTGCAAAGACACGCTAAACTTGAGAAATATATATATATATATTTAGCAATCTAGTGCAGTACAAGTGTTTTTCACAGCATTGCAACCACTTTAGAAGGTTTACACCAATACTGGTATGTTGAAAGCTATTGTGTAGACTATATTTAAAGAAATACACTTTTAATAAAATACAAATATATGTAACTGGAATTACTCAATAGAGTCTGCAAAACTTAAATTGGTCTGGGCAATGGGTTTAATACAGAGTGCTAGTGACTCCTTACTCCACCCTCTCCATACACTGCGTATGAATTACATATTGGCTTATATAGAAAAAACGATCCAATGTGCCGAGGTAAAAGGGGGATTGGAATTACTCAGTGGGGTCTGTAGAATCTATATATGGTGTTATTTCATGGGGAAATGTGATCTAAATACCCAGCAGCACTTTCCACTCCAACCAATCCATTGGTACTCAGCAATTACATATTGGCTTATAGAGAAAGATATATCATATAGTTTATCTATATATGGTGCCATTTAATGGGGGACTGTGGTCTAAATACCCAGCAGCACTTTCTTCTCTTCCTCCCCAATGCACTGCAATTCATTGATGACGCTGTACTTGAAACACCGAAGACGTTTTTGGCTGTAGATAAAAAGTAGAGTACCTGTGTCGTGAAATGTGGGTCTGAAATGTATGAAGACTACCTCTATTAACAACCCTCAGTATTTCAACTACTTAATATGAACATTGTAGGTTAAACCGCCTTACAATGATCTGGTGCTATCCATGGTCCTGAAGTCAATGCCTATATACACACGGAACTATCAACACTCGAAAAACAAACACACCTTGCAAACATTGTATTCAAAATGAAAATTGTGTTTATTTACAAGTTAAACGTAATGAATATCAACCGGGCTATTAGTACACAGTATAAACACACTTTCAGAACAGCAATGGACACAATTATTTACACGTTACAGGCCTTTATGTGTTGCTTATCTAACAAGGTTAGCAGTATACAGTAAAGGTCTATCAACTCGTTTTCAAAAACAATAACAGAGACAAGATCATTTACAATTTACATTATGGTGATTATCTATGAAGGTCAGCAAAGGCATTTTTCTGAGTTTGAAGTGAATTACGTGAGACAATCCACAATAACAGTCGAAAGAGAAAATATTTTGAGAACCACTGCAATTTATTTGATAAAACGCGTCAGTTAATTCCCGTTCTAACACACTAGGATACACTCATTAGTTTCAGTCCCCCATTTCATAAAATGTTGAGGCTAAAAATGCATGGTCTGCATGGTCTATGATTCGTTTCAATCACTCATTGAATAAATGAATAAAATGAATGATGGGCACCGATATGGAAAATCTATATCGACATCAGTTGCATTTTTCGATTCAGAATGGATATGTCGGTTTGTAGAATAATACATTGCGGCTGGGTTGAATGTTCACTTTTCTGTATAGTCCAGACAACTGCTTGTGGAGTTCCCATTGGGCCAGGTGTGTTATGGTGGCATAAACCTACATAAACAGTTTTAAATACAATGGGAACCCCATCCACAGTTGATGGCCCATCAGCAGGCTACTAAGTATGCTAAGGAGCCTGTTTTAGTGTTAGGTTTCTAAAGAATGAGAAGCAGCCTGTGAGAAGGTCTGTTGGAGGGCATTGCGCATGCAGGACGAGTTATGTAAGCTTTTTTTACAGAACACTGAGGAATAAACCAATATCACGATACGCCTTGCTCGTATCGATATCAAACAATATCGATATCACGTCGACTTATCAAAATTGGTGCCCACCACTACATTAAATAAATAACAAATGTATATTTAAATATCATTTCATTATTAAAGGACACTTTTCAACCTCATATGCAGGAAGGTAAAGGAACCCCTTTACAAACATATACTGGCTTAGAAGTCTATCCTTTGTTATGGAAAATGTTCATTTTATTCACCCTGGCGTTAAATATACTGTAAATGGAGAATGTCATGGACTGTGACATTGATGGCTGCATGGCTGAATGAAAATGATGTTGAAAAGTGGTGGGCTTATATTTTGAAGGTTTCCTCATTACCATATAAAAAAGTGACGCCATAATTTGTGCTGCTGGCAGAATACTAGTGGTTCCATTACTCCTTTCACCTCCCTAACTCTGCGGTATGAATTGCGCAATAGACAGGAGTCTTGTCCAAATTGATTAGGAGAAACAGGTAACTGAATATAAGCATCTGGCAGGCAAGGCATGAGACGCTGATCCAAAAAACAATTCAAGAAAACGTTGTATCGTATAAATCCAGGGATATATATATAGATAGCTCTGATGTGGCATATGTCCTCATCGCAAAAATAATCAGGAGAGGGAGTTGTATCCAGTTGAGTGTTTTCTGCTAAGACTAACTTGTTTGCGGCAGATCATGCCTCATTCAGCTCCCTGTCCCCTCTCCAACAGGGATGTGGTCATGTGATATGAATCTGCATAATATACTTTCCAAAAGGTTAATGAAATTGGTGCATTCCCGAAGCGCCGAGAACATAAACCGAGATGTTGTCGGTTTCCAGAAGGACTATGGTATAGGTCTTCATCTTGAGGTAACATTTATCTAACGTTCAATGCCTTGCCTGTCTTCACTCAGGTAATAACCACATCCGTCATCAGATTGAAACGCATTTAAATGTAGTTGTGGTTTCGGATTTGGCGCCATATATCCTATAGGTCCTTTCATGTCAATGAAAGTTCAAAGATCAAAGAATGGCACCTCCTAGTTTTATTTGGATGAATAATTAAAGAATAATCAATCATATTCTTCGATTGAGATTTCATGAGATCTAGTGTGAAATAAAATGTCCACGTAGGCGAGTATAACTTCCCCCTATTACAACTTTCTTTGTATTTGGATGAATGATTTCCATAAAATTATAACCCCACTTTAAAGCCCTTTAAGTTGCTTGATTCGTGGTATAAATCTAGGTTTATACTAGTGGCACTGTTGTTTTGATTTTCTGTTTACTTTCCTCTGGTGTTCAATTGCCCTCTCTAAGGCCCTTAACACATATAATTTCTTCAATTGCGTCACCTGCAGTTCATAGAGAATCACTCACACTTAGAATGACCTAATTCTTGCCTTCTCTTATCAAGAGTAAAATAACAACCTCACCCATGCCAACAACAACAGTTAAACTGTGACTAGATAAAAAATGTTAACATCAAATATCGCAGGAAAGCAACAAAATGTCACTTCAGCACCTTGGACAGGGAGCGTCATCTGTAACTTCAGCACCTTGGAAAGGGAGTGTCACTTATGACTTCAGTACCTTGGACAGGGAGCTTCACTTAACTTTAGCACCTTGGACAGCGCAAACGGACAAAACTATTTCTATGAAATATCTATTCAATTATATTTTACAGGGAATGTCACTACATTAGCACCGTGAGCAAAAACGTCACAAGATCAGCACCAGGGACAGGGATGTTACTTCTGAGCTCAGCACAATGGACAGGGACCGTTACTCTAAGATCAGCACCGTGGACAGCACTCATACTCACAACAGGCACTCCAGGAGGGGAAACTACTTCAACGTACAGTGTGCGAACAAGAGCATTAGGCTATGTAGGCTCAGTACACTCTGAGAAAGGAAGGTGCTATCTACAACCTAAAAGGGTTCTGCGGCTGTCCCCATAGGATAACCCTTTGAAGAACACATTTTTGTTCCAGGTAAAAACCCGTTTGGTTCCACATATAACCTTTTTGGGTTCCATGAAGAACCCTTTTCACAGAGAGTCTACATGGAACCCAAAAGGGTTCTACCTGGAACCAAAAATGGTTCTCCCATGGGGACAGTCGAATAACCCTTTTGGAACCCTTTTTGCTAAGAGTGTGGGCTAGGCCTAATATTTTATTGAATTGAATGGGAAAAGTACGATACTTTTTAGCTAAATCGGGGCCTCCTCCCCCCCAAAACTCATTTTTTACTATTTTATTTTAAAAACATAAAGATGATTCTATATTTTAACAATAAAATGTATTTAAGTGAGCGTACCTGACGCTGATCTCCGCAGAGGGAAAGTCATGCTTCGCCAAGGAAGAGTCCTTTGTTAATGTTTCAGCACTTGCCCGATATGCACAGTGAAAGGGAAGAGGACTTTCCGAAGTTTAAACCGACAATTCTCAAAGGCATTCCATCCATTAAATCTGTGCACGTGGTTGTGATAGGAGATCATTATAGAGCATTAATGGAAGGCCATTATTATGACTTTAGAAACGCTCGTTAATGATTTATCCCAAGGTATCGCTGATCGGGGAAAAACATGCATTTACTGGGCCACTGTAGCCTACGCTGATGTGCAGGAAAAGGAAAGGGAAACCCTTTACAAACATAACATGTCATATACTGGCTTGGAAGTCTATCCTTTGTTATGGCAAATGTTCATTTTATTCACCCTGGCATTAAATATACTGTAAAGTGTGAATGTTATGGACTGTGACATTGATGTCTTCATGGCTGAATTGATCTAAACATCAAATAGATCGCAGGTATCCATTACATAGACTACAACACTCCCACAATAGCCGTGGAAATAAAGGGGAGGCCAAGCAATCCACCCCCCTTAAAGATGAATTCTGCAGTAGGGGGGAACAGAGCCACTTTCTGCCCCACGGCAGTTGTTATTGTTTTTGTGTTGATGAAGCAGAGGTGGAGAGCGCTGGGGGAA